>NC_134705.1:197470522-197718022 GCF_043290135.1 Rhipicephalus microplus | reverse complement strand
TGGTTCTAATAACTTCCCCAATACATTCCTCGGCATTATTGTCGGTTAGATCTCATTAATATGGTGTCAAAACACCGAAAAACGAGTTCTTTGGTATACACTTCTTTACCTTACACACACACACACACACACACACACACACACACACACATATATATATATATATATATATATATATATATATATATATATATATATATATATATATATATATATATATATATATATATATATATATATATATATATATATATATATATATATATATATCGTCGAGGGGCGCGCGCACACGAAGTTACTTCACACTGAAAATAGTAAACGAAGCAGCAGAGCTGCGGCAAACGATTGGTCGAGAAGGAATACTCATACAACGGCGTGCAATCCCCTTTTGCTCGAACTCTTCACGTGATATACCTGGAAAAAGACACACGGTAAGGTGACTCCACCGTTTATCGCTCAAGGTTTGCTGCTACGACGTTCGAAGCTACGCTAAAAGGCAAAGAACGAAAGGTGGACCACGTGTTGGATAAAAAAAAAAACGTGCGCCTTATACGAGGAGCTCGTGATAACGGCGAAAGAAGTTTCGTCGGCGGTTGCTTTCGCTGTGCTACTTTCTCCCGTCCTTACTTTTTTTTATATAGTGGAGTTGAGCGGTGGTGGGGGGAAGGGGGGGATAGTGGTGTTATTCTTCGCATGATAGGAAGAGGAGGAGGAGAAAGAGAGGAGGAGGAAAGGAAAGGGGAGGGGGAGTTCCCAACGTCGTCGCGGCAAGTGTAAGAAGGCGAGAGCGCCGTGACGTGAGCGTACAAGACGGCGTAACACGGCGGCGGCACGCGTTTAAAGACCACGACGAAACGACTCGCTGCCGCCGCCGCCGCCGCTGGTGGCGCCGGTGAGATAAGAAACGCGTCAAACTCGCGTAATCTTTAGTTACTTTTATTTTCTCCGGATTCCCGTCTCCATTCCTCGCTTTTACGTCCTGGCTTTCCCCTCTCCTTCTCTGAACATCCCTCCTCGCTTTCTCGCTCCATTGTTACGCGTTCGGTCTCTACCGATACTGGGAGGGAGACGGAAGCGGTGTAGGAGTATACTTTCTTGGGTACACGGAGTGGCAGGCTGACGTTTTCACCACCGTAACGCGTGTGTGCCGCTTTGTATCGCAAACGAAATCTCTGTGCCTCGCCGTGCTCCGCACGCGGAATCATGAGCAATGCAGTGAGCTCCAAAGTGCAGAAGGAGGCTTACCCGCAGCAGCTATGTTTACGAGGCCCAGACACGGTTCATCTGGAATATTGCCGATGTGGTTGGTCTCAGCAGTTACGCATACCGTCGACAAAAACTATGGACACTGACGATAGAAGCAGCCGTGCTTAGGACGCTGAAAACTCATTTGTGATGACAGTGAGTGAGCTTGTGAGAGACAGAGTGTGGGAGTGTGAAGTGAGTGAGTGAGTGAGTTTGTTAGTTATTAATTATTAGTTAGTTAGTTAGTTAGTTAGTTAGTTAGTTAGTTAGTTAGTTAGTTAGTTAGTTAGTTAGTTAGTTAGTGAGCGAGCGAGCTTGCGAGCAAGCTCTGCTGGTCCAGCCTGGTTTTGCACTGCCCCCGTGATGATGACGTCATGCCGCCCTCACAAAATTAGGTAACCTGTGACGTCATAAAGTTACGTCATACCGAGATGATATTTCGCCTCAAAATCTGTTGATACCACCGAGTGTCAAGCGCTTCCCGTTCGATGAGGCATCTAAGATATTCTCCTGAACAGCGCTGTACGAGTTCTGCGCACCGATTGCTTAACGGCCCTGTACAGTCGGAATCACAATTGTCTAAAGTAGTGGAGCAAGCGGCTTTGCGCACTTTTGGAGTCCGTTGCTGCTACTTCACGTTGACTATACAAGCTTTAGTTGATGCTTTAATTATAGCACCAGGACCTAGAATGCAGTATGACTGCATTAGGTTTCGTTACGGCGTTGGTCTTTGCATATGTTTTTTGTAGAAAATAGCGGCTGAAGAGCCAGGTTTGGTTCTTTAGACAAACGTCATTCCATCTGCACATGTTAGGTATACAGGTGGACGTTCGCTCCACTGCCGAATGACGCAGCTCCATGTTGCTCAGGCCGAAGTGAACCAGGGGGGCAGTGGTGCTTGCACCGCTCCCTAGTTGCTCCTCGGCACGGAAGGGCAACGGCGCGGCGCGAAAGAGCTCCTAGCGAGCTCGCTGAGTGGCCACCGGCCAATCAGCGGCCGGAACGAGTGGGCCCGCCAAAGCGTTTACGAGATTACGCGCCGGATAGCGGCGGGCAAAGCGCGCGCAGTTTTTTTTTCGCGCCAACTTTTGTACCCCACGCCGCCCTACCAGAGGTGCCCCGCCGCCGTGAAATGGGCGCGTTAGAGCGCTTGGGCTGCCAGCTCTGCCACTTGCACTTCGAATCGAACGCGAATTGAGAGAAAAAATGAAAAAAAAAGTAAGCGCGAAATCAAAAAAAAAAGTTGTGGCAACTGATTTCCTCCGCTGCGGCCGTTGTGTTTGATTTCGCTGACTAACCGGGTATGGAAACGGAACTTTCAGTTCTTCGGCGAAGAAAGAGGTATCGATACAACGAAAACGAGGGGGGTGAAGGCCTGAGTAGTTTGCGTGAAGTTGCATAACACAGGTGGACCAAATTCGAAGCCGGACAGAGCTTTCATTCGGCTGCAAATGGGATTAGCGTTTACTTAAAGCTGGAGCATCGAATAAGCTGGCCAGAACGATGATAACTTTTATAAGCATATTTCTGAGACCGATCGGCGAGAACTTAGCCCTAAAACTGTTTTTTTTTAATCAGCTGTTAAATCTATTGCGCTCGGGCGCTATGGCTACCTCTTTTTGACTTAGTTTTTTTTTTCATTAACAAAATAGTATATTCCTATAGAGGCATCTATTTTTACAGATCACCCGATTTATTTATTTCGTCACTTCTTTCCCTACAACGCTCTAAAGAACTATTGTTTAGCTCGACCTCTGACTGGTAGATACCTCCATTCATGCATTGTGGAGATCTCGGTGCAATCTTAAATTACTGGTGTTAAGGCAAAGCGCACGAAACGATAATTTGAACAGCTATTCTATTGGTGTATGGCTCCACACTCCAATGAGAACAAGAGACCATGTGTTAATGTTTTAGGGGAGTATTGACTCAATGACTTTCTTGAAAGAGACTCACTATATCCCTTATGAATACCACGACTTTATGACGAGAGTACATAATTAATGTAGTGGAGAGTGCGCAGGTAGGCTGCCCCTTCTTAAACAAGCTTTCAAAGGGCCCAACAACGTTTCTTTAGGGGCGAAGCTTCTTATAGCAGCACCCGTTCGTCCCTCATGGCCGTAGTAGTAGTGTGTAAGAAGTATCACATTTTGACCTCCAAGGTGGTGCCGTTGAGAGACTTCATCTGTGCGTTGTTGAACAATAAAAGATAGTGCTCAATGTACATGTCAATGGCTGCTAAGGGGGAATGAGAGACAGGAGAATTCGACTTTTAGTTGACGCGCACGCTGCGAATTTTTCATTGTTATACAACGCACAGAAGACGAGAAAGGGCTGCTACGTTATACTCGCTGGGCGTAACCTCCTAGGTTATAGAAAGGTTTAGCGAGCGTTGGGCCGCAGTGCCATGAGTACAGTGAACTAGTATATACCATGAACTCGAGGTGGTTAAAGGTGGGAAGTAGACACGAAGCGCAAGCCGTAAGAAAGTGTGCGTGTGCCTCCTCTCGTTCAGTCCTTGGAATGTCCGCTGGATGGCGGTGCTTCTATATGAGGAATATATGATGAAAAGATGCGAAATGGTGGTACTTGGAGTGTTGAATAGGTGGACGAACGGACACACAGACAGATGCATGGACGGACGCACGGATGGCTGCACGGACGGATGGACGCATAGACAGACGCAGGAGCGGATGCACGGACGAAAGCAGGGACGGACGCACAGATGAACGTGCGGACGCACGAACAGACGCACGCACGGACGGGTGGATGGACGCACGGGCGGCCACACAGACGCACGCATGGACGGACGGAAGCAAGAACGAATAGACGGACGGATGCTTCGCCCCACTATCCATCATTCGCTCCGTGGATATGCTGCCATTTTTTTCTTTACTCACCGCCATCACTGTGCCCAACCGTGTCATGCGCTAAAGCCTTTTGCCGACCATCCTGCACTACGCGCAGGATGTTCAGATAGCTAACGTTTTATTCGCTATGCTGGGAACAGAAGAAGAAAAAAATTATAACCTAGGCGCATAGCTTCATTTAATATAGTGATGGCTCGGTGACGGACTTGTAGCTTAGTTCAGGCGTAATAATTATCAACGAAGTGTGAAATACGGTAATGCGTACATGTCCTAAAACACTCTTCCGACATTTTTATGCCGAGCCCCGATTTATTTGCCTGAGAACGTCAAACGGAGACGTGAACGGGCCCTCAAGGAAATGTCTACGTTGACGTCACCGACAAGTATGAAGGGTTTGTGCTCGTAGGTTTCTATACCGTTCCGTCACAATTATGATAAATAGTAGTCTACTGATAACCTTTCTTTTGTGCCTTACATATGTCAGCCGAGCGTTGCCCCATATAATGTACCTTGAGTGACATTATCAACATCAGCCTGACTACAGCCACTGCAGAGCAAAGGCATCTCCTATGATCCGCCAATCAACCCGGTCTTGTGATTTCTGATGCCACGTTACACCTGCGAACTTTTTAATCCACTCGGCCCACCTAACGTTCTGTCTTCCTCCTCGTAGGCGTTCGCCTTCTCTGGGAATCCAGTCAGTCATCCTTAATGACTAGCGGTTATCCTGCCTACGTGTTACGTGCTCGGCGCGTTGAGTGGCGTAAATAATCAATTACAAAGCTAGGACCTGTGGCCCATAATGTCCAAATTTTAATCGCCGACCATTGTGAAGGGTCTGTGCATGAAGGTGTCTCGTATTTTTCTGTCCCAATTATTATTGATATAAGTCTGTTGTTAAACCCTTTTCCTTGTGTCTCTCATATGCCTCGGCTGTAGCCGCGTCAACGAACACCATGGACGGACGGACGAGCCATGCCTGAAGGGTGCTTCGCCCCTAAAACAAAGAAAATTCGATGCTTCCTTAGAGCCGGCTCTGCGAAGCAAATAAATTGACGACGGCAACAATACCCAACGCCTTGAGCCCCTTTGTTCTCACCCGCTCGGCGACGGCTCTTCTCGCGTTCATTAGCGAAGTGCCCCGCCAACGAGTGGGTCGCTGCGAGAGTACCGAAGCTCCGGCTAGAGTCGTCACACTCCTCCTACTTTACTTTCTTTCAGCATCATCTCGCTAAGGCAGCTCTGTTCTCCTTCCCTCACTACGCATCGCCACCACCGCCACCACATCCGGTTCCTGCGCTCCGCACGCGCGCTCAGTCCGAAACAGCGCATTGTCGGCATCCGTAAACCTTTTTTTTTTTTTGTTCCGCTTTCTCGCACACTCCTCTCACCAATCTGCAAGCCTTCTTACTTCCGGTGGAAACTCCTTCCCGCGCGTTCACGAAGGAGGGCGCCCTTCAACGAGAAGCGACGTTAAGTTGCAGCACCTGAGTGGCACGCGCCAAGAGTCCGGCAACCCTTTGTGGATGATGGCATCTGCAGAGGAAGACGACTGGAGGCGCGTGGCTGCAGAAGAAAGCTGTTCTTTTGTTTCTTGTGACGTTAAGCAAAGGCGGCAGACTGATGACCGCAGAGGGAGTTTCTGGAGTTGCGGTTTGAGAGAAAGCGTTCTGACTCGTTTGCTCACAACAAACCACCATTGTCCTACCCAGTCCAGCCTACTGCAGGATCTCAAGTTAGCAGGTGACGCGAAACATTTGTTGTGACTTTTCTTCGCGCCATTTTTTTTTTTTGATAGCCAGCAAATAAATGAATGTGCCTGAGAGTGAAATTGTGAGACATGTATTATCGCGAGCAATGTGAAGTGGAACTCTTGAATTTGTGCTTAATCGATGATTGCTGTAATGTACCGATATGAACGAGACAGTGAATTGCAAGAGATACCTGTCCGCTTGAAAATTTAGTGTCATGGACACCTTAGCGCTTGTCAAGTGTATTTGGCATTGTTATCAAATTTAGGTAATTTCGGTACCTGCTACAATGTGGCCACTCACACAGTACCCGCTACAATGTGGCCACTCATATAATACTCGCTACAATGTACCCGCTCACATAGTACCCGCTACAATGTGCCCGCTCACATCAGTTAGGGAGCTCGACTGCTGACACCAAGGTCACGAGATCGAGTTCCGGCCTTGATAGCTGCATTTATATATACAGGGGAAAACTCTGTGGGCCGAGCACGGTCGGAACTTCTGGTGTCATGCACTACGGCGTCCCTCTGCTATCGCGGTTTCGTGACGTTAAACTCTTTCAATTAAGGTAACTGCAGTTTTCTGTCTCATATTGCTCACAACTATAAGGGCACGTGGGTGTACCACGGCTGACAGACAAGTGGTAGTGTTGGCCGAAAAAGTCGTTTTTTACGCGCACAAAAAGTACATTTTATAATCGTTTAATCTATTCTAAAAATAAAAAAGTGGTTTCAATTGAAAACACTCAACACTAAATTCAAACACGCGAGCTCGTGGTGCCATAATTCAACGAATAAATTTCCTTGACGCTTGCTCCAGAGTTTACCAAGTTGGACGAATCATAATTTGTACGGTATCACTCTGTTGCCACAACCATAGAAAAAAAACGCATACAACATAGTATCTGTCGGGAGAATGGAAGACGACACGGCAATTGTGAGAATGAAACATTCGAGATCTCCAGTCACATCGCAGACATGTGGCGGGCCCTATCCTATGCGGAGACGACTGGTAACTGACGAGAAACACACTTACTAACCAAAAGTTTTTCCCATCCTATTATATATACTCACTAAAGTTCATGCGCCATCTAGTGCAAATTTATGCGCAAAAACATTCTTGGAGGCAATGCTTCATAAGTGTTGTGACTCGGGCGAGTTGGTTATTCACGAACTTAGCTTGTATTATCGCGGCACATATGAAACAAAAAAAGAAAAGAAAACACGACACAGACGTCAAAAAAAGTAGGCGCTCATGACGCCAAGGCAGACGTCTGTGTTGTCTTTTCCTTTTCTTTTCAGTTTCATATGTCCCACACTAAAGCAACCTAAGTTAATGCTTCAAAAACTGAACAAAGTTCCTATGGAAAAGGAGTGCGTCTCTCTACAGCATGATCTGCCTGTTCTGGTGGCTGACGTGAGGCGATGCAACGAATCATTCGGTTCACCGACATTGCAAATCTATCCATCGAGATATCCCTTCTATCAGTGATGCATCAGTTAATCAAGCAAATCAATTCATCAATCAATCGGTCAGGCGGTCGTCCGGTCACTGACTCAGTCAACTAACAAGTCGTCGGTGTGTCGGTCACATAATTAATCAGTCGTTCAGTCGCATAAATAATTAATTGGTTATTAGTAATAATTTAACTATCAATTACTGGTGAATCAAACATATCAATCGATCAGTCAATTGGCCAGTCAGTCACTTAATCGCTTACTCAGGTGGTCGGTCACAGAATAAATGAATGAATGAATATTAGAATTGATTATTTAATCAATCAATCTTAATTAAGTAATTATACGTCTCAGAAATTTTTGCTCAACTGAGCCACACAAGCTATATCGCAACAATGCAGTAAGGATCACTCCAACTGAGCAAGTTCAACCCCAAGAAAAAAAAATCAGTGCCGGAAACACACGCTGCATGTCCCATAAAAGACCAAGGCTGCTGCAACGCGAATCGAAGAGACGATGGCGTGGAGGGAACGATGCCATTGAAGTCGATGGCAAAACAGGAGAAACAAAGAAAAACGGGCGAGAACGAAGAAAAGAGGCGCGGGCGACTGGCGTTGCAGCCGCCGAGGCTGTGCGCGTATATTCGCTTGTCTTGGAGAAAACACGGAAACTCGTTCTCAATCCTCATCACGCGCGCGCCGGCCAAGCTACTCTGTATGCCAGCGTCGTGGAGAACCTTTCTTTCGTTGCCTTCGTCATTAGGGAAAACCGTCCAGCGCGCGCACCATCTAATGCCAGAAGCGGTCTCTTTCTTTCGCCCGGTATTCTTTCCCCTTTGTCATTTTTTTTTCTTCCCTTTTACACTGCGTTTGAGTATCTTTCCGTTTATTTTATTCCTTTATTCCAGGATTCCTTCACCGCCTTGTTTCCCATTCGGAAAACACTGAGTTAGTTCGCTCTTTCTGTTACCCTGGTAAAAATTATTTA
This sequence comes from Rhipicephalus microplus, assembly GCF_043290135.1. NCBI lineage: Eukaryota > Metazoa > Arthropoda > Arachnida > Ixodida > Ixodidae > Rhipicephalus > Rhipicephalus microplus. The sequence goes on along the minus strand of NC_134705.1, from coordinate 197,709,709 downwards.
ATATATAACTGCAAACTCATTCATTGATGGAACTATCAGTTCGTTTTTTTTTCCTCCTTCCTTTCTTTTCATTATTTACACATATTTCATTATTATCTGTCTACATCATCGCTCTATCTTTTATGGACACAAGTACGCAATGCACTGAAGAGAGGCGATTTCAAGACTTCACTTAACACACAAAAAAAAGAATTTAGTTTAGACAGCTACTCGTTCACTACTTCACGTGAAATTGATTCCCACAACACGGATTATCCACCCGAAGTTTTACATTTATCTGTTTATGATTTATCTGCTAATCAAAGCAGAGATTTATTAAACAATTTTTGTTAATTTTTTTTACTAACCACATCACGCTGTTCATCCATGAATTCATCGAATCATCGATTGGTTCTATGTCTTCATTCAGTCGTCAATTCAGCTCTTTCTTCAATCAGCCGTGCAATGGTTGACTTAAGTGTTTTTTTTATTAGGCCAAAGCCTTAGATTCATCATCAAACGCGAAAAAAAGAGCCATAACAATGAGGAACATCATTGCGTGATGTCGTCTCCATATCGCATCACGATGACGTCACAGGTCGCCAGATTTTGTGACACCATTACATGTCATGATCGGTCGGTCAAATCCGTGAGGGCCTGCACAACAACGGGACGTTCGGAAAGCTTTCGATTACTCCGATCCCGGAGTCCATGCAAAATCAATTAAATGTTCAAAAACCTTTCCGGTGAGAAGAGCTAGGGATCAATGCAGTCGACTGAAAAGAAAGGAAGATGGCTACCGCCTCCATGTCGTCTTAGGCAAATGCGTAAAGACAGTGCGTCTCTTGTCGTTACAATTTCGTTACTCTTCCCGTATTTTCAGCTGCAAACACAGATGCACATGGTGAACTCGCGTGGAAACTTGAAGCCAAGGAACGCGCCTGCGATCTCTTCAAAAGAGAAGCACGCAAGAAAGCAACGACAGGAGAGACAACGAAGCCGCCTCGTCTTGAATAACAAGTGCTCAGTGCCGGAACTACCGACGGAGCGCGGGTCTTAAGAAAGCACTGGCTTCGTGCCATAACGAACGTCGAGTCTATGTCTGGAACGCACTTTTTTTGTGTATGTGCCGTAGTTCACTGTTTTACTAACACCAGGTTCAGACGGATGCGTTATTTGGTACGCGTGCTTCTTACTTCAAGGAAAGATAACCAGAAAAGCTTACGTGGAACGTTAGGTATTCTAACAAAGTGAGGCAAAACGGAGAGGCGAGAGAGTCGGTACTGATTCATAAGAACGTAAATGTAGCGCGAAAAGACACAGACAAGAAAGGATACACCACAAGCGCTTGTGGTGCATATCCTTTCTTGTCCGTGTCTTTTCGCGCTACATTTACGTTGTTGTGTATTCGACAAGTTGATTCGAAAGGCAAATACATCTTCTTTATTTTCTTTTCCCAGCACCCCCTCCTTATCTGCATCTAACGTAGTTTTGCGCTGCACCCAGAATTGGAGGCATCTCAAGCTTTTTTCACTTCACCTCGTTTTGCACCGCCACAGGATAAGCACTGCCTTTGTAATCAGCCCAGCTTTAATCAAGCGCCGATGTCGTCTGATCACGTGAAGGAATGTCGTGTGACGTGATTCAGATGTCATTAGCCCGTCATGGTAATACAAATTTCAGTATTAAGTGACGCAATGATGACGTGATATCGCGAAGACCTCAAGTGATGATTTCTCGCATTACTCCAGTTGACGCCAGCGTCACGTGACGCCACCAACGGTCAATTTTCGCGTATGAAAAGGTAATTAAGGTATTCGCCTCGAACTAAATAGGTGGGGTGGCATGAATATGAACAACAAAACATCATCACTATATGATATCATTTTGCAGCAGGTGTTATTCTTCTCTTTAGTTCTTAATGCCATTGTTATTTTTTGTTCATATACTTTCGTTATTGACCAGTGTGTACCCATTCCCGCTCGCGGGTATGACCCGACCTACTCAGGTGACACCAACAAAAAAAAAAACGACTGCAGACGACAACAGCGCTAAGGAACATACCGTTTAACTTAGATGAACGGACGGCTTGGAATCCGCGCCATAGTGTATGGCTGAATGAAAAAGTCATGAGCGATTTCAAAGAAAGAAGGTAGCAACGACACTAGACGCTACTACTGCATGTTGCCTAACTTATTTAGACGATGAGAAAGGTATTAATGAAGTCCCTATAAAAGGAAGCTCATAAAGAAAATGGGAGATGGGAAAATTAATATGAAGGAAAAACGTCGCGATAATTTAGGAAAAAAGAAAACAAGCAAGACGCAAAGGAAAAATAGAAATCAAAGAAGGAAGTCATAGTCAAACAGAGAACCTTTAACAATGATCATGATAATGATTAGGATGAGTTTCAACAGAAAAAAAAGACGTCCTCATCATTTAAAGCAATCATTGTCATCATAGTCTTCTCATTTTATTTACTTTAAGAAACACGTCACTATAATCATTTCGTTTTATATCTTTTTGCACTGCACACCTCTAGTCGCGTGACTTCCATGACGTTCAATATTACTACTACTACTACTACTACTACTACTACTACTACTACTACTACCACTACTACTACTACTACTACTACTACTACTACTACTACTACTACTACTACTACTACTACTACTACTACTGCTGCTGCTGCTGCTGCTGCTGCTGCTGCTGCTACAAGTTCACCCTCAAATAGACCAAATACAAGTTAAATAATGCCAAATACAAGTTAGAAACTCAAACTAGAAAGGAGCATTGAAAAATACTGTAAAGAAAGAAAAAATAGACACCAAGTCGTAATACAAAAATGAAGAAAAATAAACGAGAAAAAAATTAAAGAGCTGCCGATCCCATCGACATCTTACGTTCAATTTACGCCCCACATGCCCTCGTTTTCTCAATATCTCTCTCGTTCTCTCTTGTCAAAAGAGCCGAACGAAGGGTCAGTTTAAAAGAACTGCTGACAGCACACACCGATAAGCTCGCCAGCCGGACCGGTCAGTCTTCTGTCTCGTTTCAGACGAGTTCCAGCTCTCTCTACGAAAGTCCCGAAACGACGGCCAGGCGACAGCTCGTCGACACACAGGGAACGCACTTGTCGGAACAACTTTCGTCGGCGTTCGACGACAACACAGGCCTTGACGAGGCGTTCTGCTGTATAACAGGCGTCGTGAACAGTGGCGTTATCGACATCGAAATCGCTACGCCGTATAACGCTAAGCAACCATTTTTTTTCTCGCACTGTTGACGTCCAGCGTGAAACACTAACATCTTAGATACGGAGCAAGATATATAAAAGAAGAAAAAAAACGGGGTTCTGTTCACTGCCACCATGTCGCGTGAAACACAAACACCTTAGACATTTAAACTATAGAAGGGAAAGCTGGAGAGCTGGGGCAGTGTTCCACATTACATACCCAGAATTACAGTTGTGTTTTTTATTTTATTTTGTTAGAGCACTCGCTCTGGTCACTCACGTTTTCTAGTCGTCTAAAACACGTCCTCGAAGGGACTTCCGGGAGGCGATCGCTGATGGCGTTGGGCTTGAAATGAAACCTTCACCGGTCGTGCAAACATCAACAGAAATAGAATATATAAAAATAGCACGTTGGAGTATTTTCCACACCCTAAAGTACGCGTGAGCAAGCACTCGAAGCGAAATTTCTTTCCTCTGATCAAAGCAAACAACAAAAGAAGAGAAGAAAAGTAACGATTTTTACAACAAACATACAAAGGGAAAGGCAAATATGGGCGTGTCGACGAAGGAGGTGATTCTTGTTTTGTTTTTCTTTTTTTTAAAGAAAACCCGCTTATTCGACACAAAACCCCGAGGTCGATCGACATCGTGTAGAGAGGCCAGAACAAAACACAAACAGCAACTCGTACACGAAAGATAAGTATGAGATGGAGAACGAGTTTTGAGGGTGGAATGTGGGCGGAGGGCATGTAGAGGACGCTTGTAGGTCACGGAAAAGAACTTACACTACAAAAACGACACAAAAAGTGAGAACAGCAACAAAGAGTGAGATAGACGCGGGCCAATATCGAAAGTTTTAAAAAATTCCGTATCGCTATCGCTTTCCGGAGCGCGATATTTTTAGCACACGTCATTTTCGTTCACACTCTCCGACGACGAAAGAACAAAGCAGAAACAACACAGAAAAAAAAAAGCGTACAACACTGTTTGGCCGTGTCTCGTTCCAAAGGGTTCCCCTGGGCTTTCCGCTGAGATCGCAGCTACTTTTTCTTTTCTTATCCATTCTGTTTAGCCCTCTAGACGGCGCGCGCTACTTTGACGACGCTGACGTTAAAATAGGGCTCAAGTGTGAGAATGCAATCTGCGAGTGGGTCCTTACAAGGATAGAAAGTGGGAAAGGGCAACGATGTTTGCGAGTGTCGTCATTGACGACGTTCGAGGCTTGAGCCCTTAAAACGCACATGTGCTGTTACCGAACACGCTTTCAGACGCACGCACAGAGTAATTTAAAGATCTCCAGACGAGGACACGTAAGCAGTGTTATGCAGCTCTCCGCCTCTTGAAACGTGAAGCTTAAGAAGGCGTAGTAGAAAAGCTGTTTGAAGAGTAGCGAAGCAATGCACAATGCGTGCAAGCCGTCCTTCCATCTGCGCCATTGTCGTTGGGGAATGGTAGATCTTTAAACCCGTCGCATCGGCTTTTACGGAGACGATGGCCGTATATTTCTACGGAAAGCTACCGGCGTTCGGTAAAATGCCATAAATCCCCGACACACTTTACGGGAGCGTGGGTTACCTTTCTTCCCTAATTCGTTAAGTGTTCGATTTTGCACAGAAGGAGTACACCGTTCACCGAACATCGGAAAAAACGCAATTCAATGCCCGTGTATGTTCCCGTGACTTTTTTTTTTGTTCTAGAAATGCAGTACAGCACTTCTCATCGAGTGTTTCCGTGTTCGTGTATACGGCCATAACCGAGAAAGGAAGAAGCGGAGTAAAAAAAAACGTCATCATCGCGAAGCCAAATGTTCGATAAGACGACTGTAGTACACCTTTGTTTTCCCTCTAAAACTCCCTAGAGGGTGTTTATAAGAAGCTCGCGTGTAAAAAGTGAAGGACTTTTCTTCGCGCCGTCAGCAGTATTCAGCATTTGGAAATGTGTCGGTGAGTGTGGGTGAGGGAGGAAGGGAAGGATGGATAGAAAGTTCAGGAGGAAGAAGACAGGAAGGGAAGGAAAGAAATAAAAATTTGAGATGAGGGAGGAAGGGATGGATATAGAAATTAAGAGGATGAAGAAGACAGGAAGGGAGGGAAAGAAATAAAAATGTGAAAGTGACAGAGGAAGAGAGGGATGGATAGAGCTATGAGGAAGGAAAAAGAGGAAGGGAGAGAAAGAAATAATTATGTGAGAGGGAGGGAGGGAGGGAGGGAGGGAGGGATGTATAGAGAGATGAAGAGGAGAACGAAAGAAGAAGGGAGGAGTTAAATAAATATGTGAGAGTGAGGGAGGAAGGCAGGGATGGTTAGAGAGATGAAGAGGAGAAAGAAAAAAAGGAAAGGATTAAATAACTATGTGAGCGAGTGAGGGAGGAAGGGAAGGATGGATAGAAAGATTAACAGGAGAAAAAAAGAGGAAGAGAGGAGTTAAAAAAATACGTGAGTTGGTGAGGAAGGAAGGGAGAGATGAATAAAAAGATGAAGAGGAGGAAACAGACCGGAAGGGAGGGAAAGAACGAAAGATGGGGAGAGTTAGTGAGAATGGTAGAGATGGATGTAGAGATGTAAAGCAGGAAGAAGACAAGAAGAGATGGGAAGAAATAAAGATGAGAGAGAGTGAGGGAGAAAGGACGGGATGGATAGAGAGATGGGAAGGAGGAAGAAGGCAGGAAGATGAAGGAATAAAAAAATATGGGAGAAAGTGAGGGAGTAAGGGGGATACCCTCTATTTCAGGTGTATACATTCAAGAGCCCAATTACCCGAGGACAGAACGCGAGCCCTTTTCTTTTTCCCCGAGTCTCGGGGTTTCGGTTGCCGGTCGGTGCTGCCTTTCGCGACGGCGGACTCGATGTAGCGAGTCCAGTCGCACAGGAAACGACTCTCACACGTGTAGCACCCATCGCAAGAGCGGCGATCCGTAATGAGGTTTCCGTCAATACGGCCACTTAAATGAAGAGCTGCGAGTCCTTGAACTGTGACGTTCAGGAAAAAAACAATAATTTAAAAAAAAGCAAGTGCGTGTTTGCCGTGGTGTATCGTGCAACATTCATGGCAGTTGCTACTTAGGGTTCGTTAACCTAACAATTGTTAGTCGACTAGCGTTTGCAATATACTCGGAGTGTGGGGTGTCTTCACTTTTTTCTTGTATCCGTGTTTGCTCTCTCTGTCTACTTTAAATATTGATAATACCAATCGAGGCAATAAAGAAAAGGAAGAAGTGAACGAATGAAAAATTGCGTGCGTTGAGCAATAAAAAATCGTCGAGATTTTGCGTCCTAAAGATATGGTATGATTATGAGTGACGCCGTGATGGAGGGCTCCTGAAATATCGATCATCAGCTCTTGCACGCGACGATCGGGTTATTGGTGGTGCACCATAACCACTAGACTGCCACGGAGTGTGCATGTGCAGAGTGGAGTGTTTTTCATACAGATTCCCGCGAAAGTCTTCTCGACAATTTCTTCGCGGTTAGACAGGCATTCAAGAAGCGCAGTCTAGGTTAGCCACCTAAACTGAAAAATCAGAAGCATGCCAAGTAGTCGCGCTGTCGTGGGACGCTGCCGGTAAACGGTAGCGGTAGCAAAAAGAATAATGTAAACGTCATGAGATTAGAAGTGCAACTATTTGTATCTGAAGGGCCAGTAACTTAAAACAAACAACGTTTGTTCTGCCCCCGAAAATTTCATCATGTCATTCATAAAAACAAAAAAAGTCAAGCGCATATACGTTCTTTTCCTTTAAATAAGACAATGATGCGAACAGATCCCAGCTCGGGTGTTCTCAGAGTGTTAACTAAATACACATTCCTTGAGAAAAGATTGTTCTAATAGATTTTCCTTATAAGTCTCGAGCTTTTTTTTTGATGTCCTAAATTAAGCCAAGTGACAATAAATAATGTCATTGGCTTACGCTCTTTTTTTTTTTCGTCTCTGCGAAAAACTGCATTTTTTGAATAATAGACTGCTTTCTTACCCTTTTATGTTCATTGTTTTTTGTATTGCTGAATTATGTTTACATGTTGTTTTTATGTCACTACTTTGATAATCAAACAGAGCATCTACGGCTTCGTCAAGCTGTCGAAATGACAGCATCTATCATCTGCCTCTTCGTATGACTGCACTGTTTACTGATGCGAAAATAAGCTTCATTGTCAAATTTCTGGAATTTTACGTCCATAACCATGAGTATTACTATAACGCACTTGTGGATGACTACAAATTAAGATTGGTTTCCTGAAGTTCTTTAACATGCACCTAGATATAACTACTCCGGTATGATTGAATTTTGCCCTGCTCGAGGTGTGACCACCGTTATAGAGGATTGAACTCTCGTCCTCGACCTTCGAAGTGCTCAATCTTAGAAAGTTACTGGACGTTTCTTTTGGGGGAAATGTCTGGGGACTTCATGCTAAGCCACCGGGGCGGATACTCTGAAAGTAGGACACAAAAATGTCGAGACAGGGAGAAAAAAAAGATGAAAAAAGAAATAGATACAGAAATAATTAATTTATGTTCCAAACACATGGGTCTAACTTAGTTCGCATTCGCCACTTCACAACTTCACCGCTAACAAAAAAAAAAGGATCTCAGCGAGAAAAAACGACAACGCGGACTGTTATCTTGCAACTTATCTGATGGGTTCTGCACATTTCACAATTACATGTACATTTCAACGTGTTGCAGTGATTACAGAGTTTTCTAATAGTACACTAGAGGTAAATCTTGTAATATAGTGTCTATGGGAGCTGCCATAGAGTTTCCTGTCATATTTGATTGATGTGTGGGGTTTAACGTCCCAAAACCACCACATGATTATGAGAGACGCCCTAGTGGAGGGCTCCGGAAATTTCGACCACCTCCATGGGGTTCTTTAACGTGCACCCAAATCTGTGCACACGGGCCTACAACATTTCCGCCTCCATCGGAAATGCAGCCGCTCCAGCCGGGATTCAATCCCGCTGCCGAGTACCTTAGCAGCCGAGTACCTTAGCAGCCGAGTACCTTAGCAGCCGAGTACCTTAGCAGCCGAGTACCTTAGCCAGTAGACCACCGCGGTGGGGCTTCCTGTATTATTTACAATAGGAAACTCTGGCAGGGGCGTCTATGGGAGCTGCAACACACGACGCTTCAGCCAGCGCGGGAACGAAGGGTAGTACACGGATCTGTGTAAGCTTCATTATTTCGACTCCGTGTTGCCTGCAATCATTTTGTCGCCATATGAAGTGCAGCAAGCGTTCAGCAGTTCTGCTTCCCTACCTCAAACTATTTATGACCACCAATTCATAATCGGGTCACGGAGTTCACAATGATCATTTATTTTATCTATAGCGAACACCAATACGCATAAATAAACAAAGCCACAAGTGCGTCCAAGATCACTAGTAAAGATGTTAGTTAAAATCCGTTTGTTACCCAGCATTATCCGCGTAAAACTCACCGTGGTGGCAAAACGGTCGCAGCGCCAAAGTTTCTTCTGATAAATATTGTTGGAAACTGTATAGCTGTAAATAAATGGGTTTAAATTATACCACCCGTGTTACCGCTCCTCTCATCGTCCTTGTATTTTCGCTAGCGCCAAGGTGGCCAAGTGGATTTAACTTGGGGTTTCACGAAGACCTTCAAATGTTGCTTGGCTACGCAAGCCAAAGCCAATTGGTAGACGCCGATACGCCTTCATCGGGAAACTGTGGCAGGTTTCGACGTAACGAAATCGAATGGAGTATATGCGACCCCATAAGCTTCGCATGCGAACGAGGCTCCCTTGTTGAGCGTTGAAACAGAGGACTGGCATTGCATTTTTGTGAGCCGGAAGAGAAGCCACTTGAGTGCGAGCCTTCTTCAGTGAGAGTGGATGAATAATCTCTAGAAACAACGAAGAGAACGTGGACACCACTTCCGGTTTAGATCACTGACGTCACGAGGATTAGGGTCGTTGCGCAATGAGGATCAGCGAAGATAGAGAGGAGCCTATATTATTCCACAAAGCGTTCACAGCTTTGAAACCCCGGAAAACGAAGCCAAACAAGTTCTTCTCTTGAGCCTCGGAGCTTTCTGCCGCTAAGCACGACGGCACACGTTTCAAGGGCGTAGGCAGAAGTTAGTTATTTTCGGAGGAGGGGAGCACCGTTATAAAACAGTCATTTATCGCTCTGTACCCCATGGCGAAATAAAATCCGGGAGATGGGGTGGCACAGCCCCAGTTTTCCACCCCCTGCATACACAATTTACACGTTTCATTCTGGCCCCGGCGAGCAAATTTTGACGGAGACAATTAGCGAGAACGCCAATGCACAGTAATCACCGATTCAAACGCCACAACAAGTGTTTTAGTATAGCGACGAATGTGCAAGATTACTCTAGATGAGCACGTTATGTGACGAGCGATCTGATATCTCAAGATAATGATAGTTCTTAACTCCGCGTTCGAGTAGAAATCATGACAATATAACCCGAAATGAAAAAGGAAGCAATGAATAGGAAAAGGGAAGGCAGGAATGTTAACCAGACGCACGTCCGGTTTCGCTATCCTGCACTGCATGGGGAAGGGGAATGAGGCATTGAAATATGGGGAGATAGAAAGAAGCGAGCATACACACATAAAGCTGCTGCATTTCATAGTACCGAATGCAGGATCTCGGACGCATCACGTTGCACCGTGGCCGGACGAGTAATCGTGACTACAGTAGGCTTGCAGGTGCTGGACGGTCTATGGGGCGTAACGCCCCATATACCACCCAGCACCTGTTGCACGGAATGAACGTATGGTGACCCGAGCTTGCCGACGAGCATGCGAAGTGTATTTAGGTGTGACCGAAGAACTATGAAAGTGCCAACAAAAATTTGCGTGCTGAATAGATCTGAGCTGTCTATTTTCAATCCAAGAGTACCTTACTTACTTTTGGGACTGCACAGAATAATTTACATCTATAGAACTCATACCCCGAAGCGCAACATCTCTTTTGAGTGTTTGTTAATTTGGTGACCACTGCTGTGAGCTACAGGTCATGATAACCACGTCGTTTCGCTAAGTATATAGCCACTGAAGGTAACACTGGCTCTGATGTAGCCAAAATTATTACGATGTGGCACTGCACCAACCACAAACGAAATCACTTCCATTACTAATTCCCAAAATTTCACGCTTGAATTCACGTGCACTGAACCGTAACATAGATACACAAGCGTCTTCTTGCGCATCGTGCCAGCCAAACGGTAGACGACGTGACCACGACCTTGAACTGAGCATCGCAATGTCTTGGCCACTTAGCTTCCAAAACGTTCTGTAAACCAGAGAAACGAAGTTGGTCGAGCACGCGGGCAGCACGTTCCTTGCTGCGAAATTCGGGTTCAAACGTAGCCGAGACGGAACGCGCCATAATTATGAGCACTTACAGCTACTTAATAAAGTAAATAAACTAAAATAAAGCAACACGAAAGCTGCTCGTAGTGTGCGATCATCTCAGAGACGGGTGACGTGTGATCAAAAAAGAAAGAAAAAGAAAAAAAAAGAAAGACGTGTGATAAAAAACAGAGAAAGCTAGATGAAAGAAAAGAAACACGCTTAGAAATAAGTACCGTACGCTGGCACGTACGAGCTAGCAGGGAGATGAACGTTAGATAAAAAAAAAGCAGCAAACCAAGAATTCGAAAGCAGCAGAGAGCAAGATGGTCTCCGAAAGGAAGATGAACGGAGCCATGAACGCTCGTTACAGCGACCTGCGACGCAAACAGGATAATTGGATAAGAGCGTTATAAACTAGTCAGCATCGATTGCCCAAAGAAAACCATCCTATCCTTTCTCTCTCCCCGCACCATCCCGTTTTACCTCTCTTCTTCTCCATTCCGACGTCCACTAAGTTGCCTCCCTTTTCGGGAACACCCCTTCCCTGCCATCATGCCCCTCTTTTCCTCTCCCACCTGCTTTCCGTGTCTTTGTTTATTTTTGGCTATGGGCTTGGCTACGGGCTCGTCACGTGCTTTGGTTTCTTTAATTACCCTTCAACATAGCCCCAATTTTCCCTATTTTGACGTGAAATCCTTCATGCCCATCCTTTCGGCGTCCCTCTCTCCCTATGAAAATTTTCAGTCTTTGACTTTTCTTCCTTTATAATGGGCTTGCCTGTTGGCCTATTGCTTAAAGGTTTCTTATACCTTTGAATACTACCTTCCTCAGCCTTAATTTCCTTTTCTCGAAGTCCCTACCTTCCCCTTCATCCTTTTCCTTTTCTCCCATTGTCTTCCTGTAACTTTTTTTTTCTTTTGGCTTTGCTGGTCCTAGCCTACAACATGATTTGCGGACCAGTATTTGCTTTTACAGGGAGAGCTCCGAGCCATCGTCCTCCGCTTGGTTAGTTTCATCCAAGACTAGCCAATCCTTTGGAGATAAAAGGGGGAAACAGGGAGGGCAAGGGCAGGGCGCTTCCTCTCCCTAATTGCCTTCTTGCGTGGGTCAGCGTTGGACGGTCCCCGCTTGGCTGACTTCTGGTAGATACGTGTTCGCTGGTGTGCAAGTCAGATCCGAAGGAATCGAGCCGAGCCGAGCCGAGACGAATAGTTTCTTCCGCGGCACGGACACAATCATGTGACACTAAAGGGTACTGCTTCCGGGTACGACATAGGAAGTACTTATCGGTTCTCGGTGGTGAAGAGAGTAAACCATCAAGGTCGATACTTGTGTGGGAGGTGATCTATCTATCTATCTATCTATCTATCTATCTATCTATCTATCTATCTATTTATCTATCTATCTATCTATCTATCTATCTATCTATATATATATATATATATATATATATATATATATTTATATATATATATATATATATATATATCGATCCATCTATCTATTCGTCTATCTATCAGTCTATATATCTGTCTATCCGTCCATTTATCTATCCGTCTATCTATCCGTCAATCCATCTGTCTATCCTTCCGTCTGTCTGTCTGTCTGTCTGTCTGTCTGTCTGTCTGTCTGTCTGTCTGTCTGTCTGTCTGTCTGTCTGTCTGTCTGTCTGTCTGTCTGTCTGTCTGTCTGTCTGTCTGTCTTGCCACCATGGCAGTGTACGTTTTCCACACTGATGCCGCTCTCCACGCTGATGGCCCACCATTTCCATCGGTCGCCGGTCCACAAAGGAGTTAAAGCACTTTTAACCTTTTCGATGACTACAGTACTGTTGAAATCTTTCTCCTATAATGTGTAATGCAACCGACACGACACATACGTGTCAGGGCATTTATTGGTTACTTCCTTCATTTTCCCCTCCTCTTTCAACCTACCCTTTATATTCTCCTAAGTTACTCCTGCAACGCAGGGTCGACAACCGGGCATGGATGCGGATAACTTCCTTGCGTTCTCCCCATTGCTGTCTTCATTCCTTCCTTCCATGTGACAGAGTCATAGCGTTCAGCAGATCACCCACGAGAATGATGCTTCGAGAAATGTCCTGCCACCCATTATATCTACCAATGCCTCAATAACACTGCAACAAAAGCAGGCAAGTGTCTCCGCTTAGTCACAGCAGCCACCGGCCCGAGCCCGCCTACCGGATAAAGCCTTCCGAGCACCGTTTCCGGCTGCCCCTGCATTAACCGAAACCGTTGCATAACCATTTGAAGCCCGTTACGTAATCAGGTAATCACTCAGTCGTGCATATCATCAAACAATACCTCCGTTAAACCAACAGCATCTCCGCAGCGGCTGCGTAAAGGTCGCGGTATTAGCGAGAGCATCGTTATACGCTTATACGGCACAGCAACCGGAAAAATCGAGGAAGCCGTTGACTCGCTAATCATCGTACGCCCTCGAGACAGTTATATAGCGCGATAAATTTGCGTCAGCAGGCCTCTCCTACGCACCAACGACACCGGTATAAACAACGATCCCGCTCCGGTTATTCCGCATAAATGCGCAGCGTGGTACCAGCCACGACGCAAGATCAAAAACACCTGCGCCCGTATAAAGGCTCCACTAATCATCAGAGTTCGCGAATGCGTCGTCCTGGCTTGGGCGTGTTCCAACGAACGTGCGCCAAAACAGGTCTGGCTGCGCAGCGATATGGACAGGAAACACTTTTTTTTTTCGTCCATCTGCATTAGCGTCAAAACCATGCATCTAACGATGGTTCGCCCTTTCGCTTCCGAAAGCGAACACGGGTCGTATTCAAAGCCAAACTGCGCGCGTCAGCTTTATTGAGACGGCGTCGTGGCGGCAAAATTTATGCGCGCAGCTTGGCTCACTAGAACAGTGCAGCGGTGTCAATGCTTAAGACAGTGCGTTCTCCTTTGCGTTTTTATCGCTCTCCGGTGCACGGTATTTTTCTTTTTCCGGTGAGGCGTGGACATCGGTGATCATTTCAGTCTGCTCGTTGGGACGAAACATTTCGTTGCAGTATACGCGCAGTATGACCTTCGGTAATAAGGAACCTTCTTGAGCAGTGCAACTGAGAGCTTAGACCAGTGAAAAGACGAGCAGTGGCACTGTAATTAGACACTGCTTATACTAAAATGCCTAAAAAGGAACACCAATGGAAATCTAATCATTGAACCCTAGAATATCAGCAAGTTGACGTCACCAGCATTGCGTCACGGATACTGTTAACGCCGACGAAGTATAAGACTTGGCTCCCAAAATGCCGCTGATTGAGTTTCCGACGTAGTTGTTTATTATTTGCTTTCAATTTGTTCAATAACTTGCCCGAAAATAGTTAGCTGATGCTGATTTAAGATATATCCTTGATACGGGGTGTTCCAGTTAGCCCTAATGGAATCGCTAGCCGTGTATCCTGTGAAACGCATGACCAGTCACCATGGTCAAGTTTCCATTGCGCTCAACTGCCGATCCGAATTTCCTTGGATTGAATTCCGGCCGCGGCATTTTGATGGGGGCGAAAAGTTGGAGGCCCGTTTGCTTATATTTACATGCATGTTCAATAACAAAGATGGTCGAAGCTTACGGAGCCCTCCCTGACGACGTCCCTCACGATCATCACCCGGTTTTTGGACGTAGCACTTTTATTATTATTATTATTATTATTATTATTATTATTATTATTATTATTATTATTATTATTATTATTATTATTATTATTATTATTATTATTATAAAGTGCCAGTGAAAGCAGTTAGCTTTCAGCCATTTAATTTACAATCTTCTCGGCTACTTCTACATCCTCCTCTGGCCTCTTTGTCACCTTCTCCAAGCAATGTTGCTTGATCAATATAACACTAATAATTATTCTTATCATTCCTAAACATATCACACTGACTATGTACAAAGAAGGACCGTTTAAACCACGGACTCTTGCCCCGCCGCGGTGGTCTAGTGGCTAAGGTACTCGGCTGCTGACCCGCAGGGCGCGGGTTCGAATCCCGGTTGGGCGGCTGCATTTCCGATGGAGGCGGAAATGTTGTAGGCCCATGTGCTCAGATTTGGGTGCACGTTAAAGAACCCCAGGTGGTCTAAATTTCCGGAGCCCTCCACTACGGCGTCTCTCATAATCATATAGTGGTTTTGGGACGTTAAACCCCACATATCAAATCATCAATTAAACCACGGACTCCTTCTTTCAGCGCACGCCACACACACACACGGCATGAAACTATACGCAACAATGGTGCACGCGTTTAGACTCCGCGAAAAAGCTACCGACGATTTCGTGCCTCCGAAACACACGCTATACGTCATTGCTTGATCCTCCTTCGTCAAGTGGGCGTGTCCGTTCACTAACCTCATATGTACGTACATACGATCGTATACACAGCGAAACGCAAGCTCTCTGCTAAACGTTAAACGCCACGCGCTTTGCGGGCTTTCGTATAACGGCTCTCTTTTTGATGGACACTCGGAACTCAAGCAGAGACAAAAGGGCGAGCGGAAATAAAGTAGGGCCCTTCGCATTTCGGGAAGTGGATAACGAGGAATTAATTTGCATTCTGCGCTCGTTAGGCACCTCCCTATCCTGTTCCACTACACATCGAACGGACCCTCTATAGTTCCGAGCCGATCGCCGTTTCCGGCTCTTTTAATTAATCGCAAGGAGCCGGTATAGTATAATGGCTGCAGTGGCACAGGCCGGTGTTGCCGAATGCCGCCGGACCTTTATTACCGATCCCCGAACAACGACCACTCTGTCTCTGAAAGAACACTCCTTTCCCTTTTTTTCCCTTCGTATAAGCGCAAAACGACACTAAGCTCGCGGCGCACGACGTGGCAGAAGCAAAAAACTATATCCCCTGCCGTACTAAATGAGCGGGAAAAAGGACGCGCCGTGTACCATACAGAATCCGAAGGACACGAAATAAGGTAAATAAAAAAATATAAAAAAAGCAAACGGGCCAACAAAGGCAAAGGTTTCATCGGGATCGGTACAACTGCTTTGGCGCGAAGCGACTGTTCGGGACGATAAATAAACAGGTTGGGTGTGTCCCCTCGTACTTTTTTGTTGTTGTTGCTGTTGGTATCAGCGTTGCTGTTTGTTTGTTTCTCTGCTTATGCGTCACGTTGCAGCTGAAATGAGCACACGTGCACGAAATAGAACGCTCGGAATGTTTCGTTTAGCAGCGCGATACATGAGAGCGACAACACGAGTGTGTCGTGGTGGTGGGTATATGTAAGCGTTCCAGTCGCCAGCTCAGCTTCGGTGAACTTGTTTAAATAAATAAAAAATTCTCATTGCCTTGACGATCAGGTATCTCTCTCTCTCTCTCTCTCTCTCTCTGGATATATAAACACATATATAGCGAGAAAGAGAGAGAAAAGGGGGAACAAGAGGACAGAGAAATGGTAATGTGAATCGTTACACGCCCTGAATTCCTGATGTTTCGGTGATGAGAGTTGGGAGAAGAGTGAGATCGAAAAATGAGGCTTAGATTAGCGTTGTCGAACGCGCAAAGCTTAATGAACTCAATCGCGTCGCTACGAGTTCATCGGTGCTCGAAACGGTTCCGTGGTACGGTTTTGTAACGAGCCATACGGGTGTGTAATAAACTTGGTGCGGTTCGGTTGATAAATGTGTTGCAAGAAGTGGGAGAGAGGTGCAGTCGTGTTGTTGCCTCGGAGAGGAAATATCCGGGAGTATTAATTACGAAAACAATAACACCTTCGAAAGTGGGGCACGCGAATCGCATTGTTCTGAATATCAATTACGGGAGTGCAGACGCGACCGGAATAACCAAATGAACGAGCGTTTAGGTTCACTCGAGGAAATGTTTTATTGCCACCGGAACGATGACGTTAGAACGCATTTATCTAAAAGCGAACAGCGCGGAAAGAAATTACCTGTATCACAGCTGAAAATGAATGATTTGAACAAAAACGTAAAGCTTTGTCCTTGGGAACTATTAACTGTCATACTGTCATTTTTTTCTGCCTTTTATTTCCACGTTAATTGCTTTGCTTGAAAGCACATTTGACGTGCTAAGTCGGTGAAATCTTTTATCAATTTCGTCGTGTCAATGATTTGTGGTTTACAGCATACGTTGGAACCACCCCTTCTATTCTGCCCAATGTACATTGAGGATATTGCAATAAATTACTTTAAAAAATATATACTGACCACGGCAGCGGCATTTTTATGCAGGCAAAGTGATGGAGAATTGTGTACTGTGCCATGTCAGTGCACAATAAGGAACCTCAGGTGGTCGAAATTCCCGCAGACCTCCAATATGGCATCCTTCATAATTAAAACGGGATTTATGAACGTAAATAAATAAATAAATAAATAAATAAATAAATAAATAAATAAAAAATAAATAAATAAATAAATAAATAAATAAATAAATAAATAAATAAATAAATAAATAAATAAATAAATAAATAAATAGGACTGACAGCAGAGTGAGGTTGCGTGGGGTAACCCGACGTAATATGATACAATTTTCCCACACTAACACCATAGAAGGCAAACACTGTTACATAAGCATGAACAGTTCATTATTCTTTTTATTGAGTGCACACTAGGCCATGCACATTCACTGTATTTCGGCTGAAGGACCAAGAAGCCACGTGTTAAGTGCGCCATTGTTTTCAGTGAAATAAAGCTGTTGTAAGACAGTGCGAACGTGTCCAAGCTGCTGTGGCAGTTGTTTTAACGCTTTCATGTTGTTCACAATGTCTATCGCAGTGACTCACGGTGGAACGCATCGATGCAATTTTCTATTTGTTTTGTAAATAAAAGTGCCCAAAATAACTGATAAACATAAAATAACCAGGTATCCAACGACTTTTCATGCGATACTTTTTGTACGTATGTATATACAGTAAGTATATTTGTCATCTTGTAATTGATCTGCCGCAATACTCCCAGATGTCTACAGTGCCGTCCTATTTCGACAATTCAAATATTCATTAATGAGATAAATAATTACTCAACATTTTCTACTAACTGTGCAGGGCGCTCCGTGGCATAAGTCCACTTATACGATTAGGTTGTACCACAGCACAATAAAAAACGATAGAAAGCTCAAGTTAACTAATTGATTAATAAATAATAATGACTAATAAAAGCAATGTAAGATTTTGATTCTATAAACTGCAGTGGTTGGCTTTATAAGCGGTATCTCTTATTCAACTAAAACTGTCACAGCGAAAGAAAGATGCCGTGGTTACTGGAGAACCTCACGCACTTTGTCAGGCTGATTGAAATACTGAATTTCTGAATACTCAAATATTCTTAACAGTCCATTTTTCTTGCCGTAACCATCCCACACTTTTCCGTGTCAGGGTATACTGTTTTATTTAATTTTTTCTCTCGTTCAACCTATTTTGCTTGAGAGGTGTGAATACATCAAAACTTGAATAAATTGCATTCCTGTACCAAACAGTGTACAGAGTATACCCAGACTCAGCGCACAGCTCTGCCTTTTCGTCCGAACTATGGTACTTTCTGGTTTTTGATTCGAACGTTGTTACATTCTAACTAAACTTCCAAACAGCGTGAATAAAAATGATACAAGCGACAAAAACAAAGATCCAATCGGCTGAAAAAAAACACGGAAGTCGTCAGTGATGTTGGCGAATCCGAATCGAATATTTAATTTTCCGACCCCACCTACGGTGCATCCAGCTTTCGACGCCTGTTACCGAGCTGCCTCGCTTCGTCCCACGGAGAGCGGGCCTGTCAGCCTCGTCGTTCATCATCGTTCGAAGGTAGGACAGCTATTCTCCGGAGACAACGCCAGGCGCCCGGCCTACGTGAACACATATTAGCATCGTCTCGTGTGAGCGAAAAACAAGAATGGAGGGAGGAGTGCTTTTGCTGGGTTAAAAGATACGCACATGCTGGGAATCATCCGCCGAAGAAAGCCAAATGAATCCACCTTTTGTATTTTCCTGTTCTGCTATCTGCCATCTTGTAAGGATTTCAGTGGGGCCAGGCTTAGAGTTTCCTAAAATTAACTAGAGGCGACTCTGGCGCTGCGATCGTTCAGCTAGCATGGGAATTATGGGTAGCCGTGTGGGCGGGGCCAACGGGACGGCTTTTAGCTCTTCCATAGTAGAGTACTAGGTACTCTAAATTGTTAACAACTTTTTCCAAACAGATTTGCCTAATCTTCGTACTTGTGGGCCTCGAATCGCATTTGTGGTTTCGTTTATTGCTGTGTTTCGCTTTTGTTTTGAAGGAAAGAACGAACCCTTTTGAACTTCTTGACCCGATTAGAAATGGTAAGCCCAAAAGATTAAGGTGGTGAAGCGTAACTGATAAACTATTGCTGATTTTTGTTTCGTGACAGAAGCGCTTCAGGCCCTGCGAAGTTTGACGGAACGTACAGTACGAAGATTAGAGAAATTTATGCACTACCCGTAATCTAATGCTCGCTGAAGTGTCATGTGTTGCAGCTCCCATAAACACTAGCGCCAGAGTTCCCTCTATAGTTATATACGAAACTCTATGGGGGTAGGGACAACCGGTATCGCCAGAACAAGAGCCTCAGAGATGGAGGGCTGTTTCGCGACTTCCCCGCCAAGGGAAAGATGCATGGGCCGTGGCATCGTGATAGAAGAAGCTTGGGTGGCAACAAAACAATAGCCTACTCGTTTTTTCACTGTAAATTTACGCTGTAATTTCACGTTTTACTAATTATTTCGAGCCCTCATCAAACGCGAAAATCAAAAACCTCCCGTCGGCGTTCACATGAGTGGTGCAAAATATCATTAGAGATGACATCACCATAGGACGTCATCATGACGTCATATGGTTATGAGGTCATGATGACGCAATCATCTCTAAGATAGAAGGCATTGCCTCCGATCATTGCCTACAAGATCGGAGGCATCTCATATCGATCTTGGCGAAAACACTACATCGACTGAGAAGAAAAAAAAAAAGCTTGCTGTTACCTTCCAGTAGTCTTGGGTGTGTGCATATAAGGAATCGTGCAAGTTTTATTTACTTATTTATTTGTTTGTTTGTTTTTATTGTGCTAGAACTGACATGCACGCAGTTACTTCTTCATTGTAGTACAAGCTCAATAGAAGGCATGTGATATAGCCGGCCAGCGCGGTGAATGGACCTCCGTTTTTACAGTGAAGTAGTATGCGGAGAGATTCTGGAAGAATGCATCCATAGGCAGAACATGCCTAGAGCAACAATTTTAGGAGTTCCTCCCGACATGCGCATCGCACTCTTGTCACAGATCCCCCTCGGCCCTCGCAACCACGCGATGACCCTAGTTTCCCATGCGTCACGATTATCAGCGGCACCACGTTCCACCAATCGTTACGCTTCTTTGTCTCGTGACGTTAAGGTGGCGCTGGCACTGTTATCAGCAGCCGTTGGCCTCTGTACTCGCTATTTGGACACGCTAATTGGGAAAACAGCGGCAAATGAAGGAGCACCGACAGAAGTGACGATGGGCGCGAAAAGCGACGTGAAGCCACCGGTGCTGGCTTCAAGCATTTTCGAAAGAACATTCGCGACACCGACGTGGCGCTTTCATGGATACACCACAAAAGAATGCCATGAAAAAGCAAACCACGGAAAACTAATCCAGAAGACTATACAGTGACCTTCACAAGCGTGCCACTGAAGGTCGTTACTGGTATGAAGGGCTTAGTGTGACATCGTAGATCGCGCTCATCGTCACGCATCATCCGGGCCCGTGAGGCTCGTGCTACGATTGAACTAGGGTTTGTCTGAACTCTGGTTTGTCTGAGTGTCGTGCGGTGTAGCCCTCAGCAAAAATTTTCTCGCGTTATAGTTGATATATTCGCGACTTCTGAGAGAAAAAAAAAACACTGTAGCGCAAAACAACACAAGAAGAGAAAAGTAACAATGTGGCGCTATTGAATGGAAATGAAGGGACACGATTCTCGTCGCCGGCGACGAACCACCACTTGGAAAATCGCGAGGAAACGGCGCACTACGTCCGGCTTTTCTTTTCGAAGCAACTTCTCACGAACGAAGTCGATTCAAGATGTGCCCCCCCCCCCCACCCTTTCCTCCAAGTTCCGTATGTAAATGCCGAAGCATCACTGCCCTGTGCTCGATGGGTTGAAACGGAGTCGTCCAAAGCTGAAATCAATACCGATTATAGCAAATTCGAAAGGGGAAGAAAATTCATAACGAGCAACTAGAATTATAAAAAAAGAAGGGAGGGGGAGCGAGTTCTGGACGCATGAGCGTGGAATGCAAAGAATACAAGTAAAATACCCGACGCCTTCCGCAGCTTCCGAACGACACCAGCAGATAAAAAAAAGAATGAAGACAGGACGTAAAAGATGCAAGTACCGTGAGTGGCCAGCGGTATTCTTTTTTTTTTTTTTGTGGCCCAGATAGCGTCGTATCTATCGTGTTGCATATAAATGACATTCTACTGGACTCTCTGTAAGTTACGGTGGACTTGGTGACCATCTTTTTTTTTTCTTGGCATGTGCGGCCGCGGAGAGCCTTGTTTCGAGGCTAAAGAGAATGAGAACAAGAACGAGGTTATAAATAAGAAAAAAAGAGTGTGAGAGCCGAAAGAAAAAGTGATGCGCCGATAAAAGAAAAAAAGAGATATAAGGGTGTTCCCCGAGTAAAATAAAAAAAGGAAGAAGGACTCGTAAAAAATTATAAAGCAATACAAAAAGAAAACCACGAAGGATAGACCAATGGCTATAGTTCGTCTAGGCTGCTCGCTGGTCTGCTGCGAATTCCGGCAGACAAATGGTCGGGTAGGGAACTACCCGGCAAGCGGGAAAGGCCGGTCTCTGCCTGCTAAGACGAAAAGGGGGAAAAGGAAGAAAAAGGAACGGCTGCTTCGCCAAGGCAAACAGCGCGTACCACCGTGTACACTGAGACGAAAAGAAGCCGAAGTCAGCAGCGAGAAGCCAGAAAGAGGGATAGTCGATCCTGCTCTCCTCATAGTATGACATGTACAAAAGGAACGTGGAAGCAAAGGATTGAAGGTGCAAAAAAAGGGCAGCGAAAGATAGGGATCTCGGGAAGGGTAGGGCATATCCCGGCTCGCTTGCAGGGGGATATATACAAACACAGCGTGCGCCGGTTTCCCTTACCCTTTTTTTTTCGTTGAAGCGAAGAAAGTGGAGGGCTTGGGAAGACAAAAGACCTCAAGGGTAAGAGCGTTACGCTCGATGCCTAGGGAGGAAATGAAAGGGGAAGGGGGAGAGATTGAAGGAACAACGAAAGACGTACAATGTAAAGAGACTCGCGAAAGATGCAAAATATAGGCGATCCATTGGCACGCCGATGCACAAATGCGGCCAGGACGCTTACATGGCAGCGCATTCCTCCCGCACCCGACGATAGAGCAAAAAAGGAGGGAATTAAGGAGATAACCGCGTAAAAACGGGGAAACAAGAATAATCGGAACCTACACAAGCTGAAAGACTGTTGAAACACAAACTCAGACACGCAGACAGACAGTCTGACCCTATAGCTTTCGCATTGGCAAAAAATAAAGCAAGGAAAGTATTAAAGTAGGATACAAAGAAAAGGGGAAAATATGGAGTGGGGAAACGCGAAAGCGCGAGCGTTAGGGCAATCACCCATACGAGCGCGCGCGCACATACACAAGCGCAACTGGCGGCCGCGCTAAGAGAAACGAGTGCCGCGAAGCTCGAG
The DNA here is from genome assembly GCF_043290135.1 of Rhipicephalus microplus. Lineage (NCBI taxonomy): Eukaryota > Metazoa > Arthropoda > Arachnida > Ixodida > Ixodidae > Rhipicephalus > Rhipicephalus microplus. The sequence goes on along the minus strand of NC_134705.1, from coordinate 197,687,434 downwards.
CTACGGGACTCGAGCAACCCAACACCCCTCTCCCCATCGCTAAAGCCGGGTGTGCCTAGCTCCCCGTTCCGTTTCCCTAAAGGCCCACGCCATCGTATGAAGAGGAGAAAGGAGAGTAGCTGCCCGAAGTATAGGGATAGTGGGGAATTGCGTACGGTCACGTTCTCTTCTCGTAACCCTTTGCCTTAGTTCTTCCCCATGCCCTCACCTCCCCCTAACACTCGCGCAACAAACTCTTGTATTACTCTATCTCGGTATTTTGTTTGAGGCTACGTAAGAATGTACCCTTTCTCCATTTTTTGTTCTTTTTTCTTTTTTTCCTTCCTTCCTTTTTTCTCCTCTTTTTTTTCTTCATGAAAGCATGCGCCATCCCTAGAATCCTCTGGGTGCCAGCATCCCTTGCCCTCGTAGCCGCAAGGGCACACTGTTTCGCACGTGGCATCAAGGCTACGGGGGAGATGGACTCGTGGGGAAGGGCCTAGCGCTCGCCAATTTTTTATTCCGGGACCACCCGTGCGGCATGCGGGAGAGCGTTATTTATAAGGTTACATCGACGGGAGGAACGGGTTGGTAGGGAGGCCCTGGGAGCGCTGGAAGGTAAAGCCAACCGTAATACGAAAAGGGAAGGCCAGAGCTGCGCATCCGAAAAAAAAGAATATTGCGTGGGCCACGTCGAGCGGAACGAGAGACACTTCCCGTCCCAGAAATAAACGTTGGTTTCGGAGCACGCCGGTTTCTTTATTGGCAGTGAATGTGCCGTAACCTGTGGAATCCAAAGATAGACAAGTCATCGAGAAGATTCATATCTCTGTGAATGATATGAGGTACGAGAAGAAGAAAAACGGGGTTAAATGGTAAGGACTCTAATTTTGCGAACCGTAAAACTTGCGCTCCCTCATTGCGATTCTCTCTTTCTGCATCTGTTGCAATTCTCATCTTTTCTATACATTCTCCTGCGTTGTTTTAAGGAATGTTTTTCACCTACTAAAATATTTATTTATACGCAACCACTACTAGGCGTGCGCTTGTAAAAAAAAAAAAAGCTCCTCGTACGATGCTCTCCAAAGTTGACTCTTACTCTTGTTGCTATCGGCGCTGTTTTTCTGTGGTGATCGATGTGCCTTGTACGACAAAATGGCTACAATAAGCTAGGACCATTTGTATCGGAAATGAGATATTCGAACGCGCCCATTTGTAGCGGTGTCACCACTCGAAAATGTTTTATACAGAATCTTCTACATTTTCCGGCTCGTGACAATTTCATTTTAGGTTTGCCGATTCTAATCTTCGTTACCACTTAGTCAATGGAGAGAGAAAGGTGACTTTTTAATAATATAAGGTCTTGGCTTATATGATGTTTATTGGGCCCGAGGAGGTGGCAGCCGACCGCTACAATATGATAGCTACGGCAGATATGATAATGTCCTGATGAAGGGGATGGGTGTAATAAATGCCCACAACATCAACACGTCTAGGGTTATGTTCAATTACTCAGACAGCCCACCATTGCTCTCTGTAGAGTTCAAGCATAGTCTTGCAAGTAACCACGTCCCTGTGACGTACTTGTCGTGTAAATGCCGTGACTCTGATTGCACGCAATGTTTATGTGACTTTGTTTTCATTAACTTGTGCTATTTTCAAGCAGTTCACTTCCCACACAGTTCCGTAAAAGCTGCCATAATTTTTCATAATTAGCGACTCATAACAAAGCTTCTATTTCTTCAGCGAATAGCAAGTAATTAAGTATGACATTTCTCGTATCAAGATAGTCTGTATAGAAACGCTTACCACAACGATTTAATTCATTGCGAAAACCGGGGCATGCAAAACTACCTCGACTTTCCATTTCGCTGGACGTTCACAATACTTCCTCCTTGAAGCTATTCCCCCAAAAAGACTCTGTTCCCAACGACATTCAATACAGGCGAAATTCCAGCTTTCTGGGGTGAAATGGCTCAAACCATAACTTCATTTTCTCCTGAAAGCAATGATTACTGTACAATAAGACATGTCCACCTGCGCTAAGCATGTTAAGCCGGCTGCCGTAAACTCAAGACAAACTACATCGGGCAGTCCCGCGGAATAACCGAAAAGCGGAAGCATTTAACGAAGTAACCAACATCGTCACTTCCTGTATTTTTTTTCTTCGAACGACTATGCTTTGTTTTGGTGCCCCCAGGACTGTGATGTCTGTTCTCTCGCTGCGCGAACACGAGAGGTTGTCATTTCTGCCACGGTTGAGTCCTCCTATGTCGCTACAGAGTAATCGTCGTAACAACTGAGACCTGTGAAAGCTGAAGCAACGCTACAATCAAAGACACTCGCAGGAGATTCGCGCACTCCATAGCTCTCCAGCACTCATCACCTTCACTACATCATCGCGTTCATATTTTTACGCGCAAAGTACCAACAAAGAGGGCAGGCGAAACGAAACGGAATTCGACGTGCAATTTGCTGGACGAGCGTGCAAAGACGTCTCCACCAAAACCTCCTCCAGTCGAGCTTGAAGCGACGTACAAAAGACGACTCAAGAGAAACCTCTTCTGGACGTCTTGACGGCATGAAGAAAGGAGGAAAAAGGGGCAGAGCGTTATAACAGCATAACGCGAAACAGTACGTCCTCAATCTCTTAGCGCGCTCACAAAGCCAGTTCTCTTAGCAGCGTCCGTTCGTCCTTTCGAGCACCTTCCGCCACCCGAAGGGGCTTCGCCGTCTCTCGTTGCGCTGGCCGTCGGCCCACCCGCGCGTTATTACAATTTATAGCCGCCTCGGCGAGGCGCTGCGACGCATTTCAATATTTTCGGATAAGCCGCGGCACCCGTCCGCGAAGCCCTCGTCCTCGATTCCCCTTACTTTTTTTTTTCGTACTTTCCACGGAGGATCACGACTACGGTGCGGGACGACAAGGATGCTTCGACGGTGAGAGACTCCGTTCGATGAGCGACCGATTATTCCTCTGGCCCTTCCTTTTCAAGCAACAACCAAGAGAGAGAGAGAGAACGAGAAGCGTGCAAGATGGGGCTGTTTCTCCGATGCTGCGACTAGCCATCAAAACTGTTCAAGTCCGTTCCAGCGCAAACACGGTATAAGAGCGCCTTCCGAGGGTTCAAATGAACGCTTCGCCGAGATTACTTTTATCCCTAACTTCGCCGCTCCCCTCAGGGAGGGTCAAGCAACGCGGAAACGGCGAAGCCAGGGCGACGCACTTCTTGGTTCTCGAGAGCAAGAGAGAGAGAGAGAGAGAGAGAGAGAAGGTTTTGATGAAAGCTCTTACGGTAAGCCAAGATAGAAAGCGAGGATGAGCAGGATGGGAGGAGAGGAGGAGAAGGGAAGCTGGCGGGTGGCACGAGGAGCAAACGGGGAGCAAACGGGGACAGCAAATGCGCGAGGCTTGACATGGGTGAGCGAAGAAGCTGTTGCGTCAATGACTCGGGAGGGAAAGTGGGGAAGGATGCGCTAAGAAGAGAGAGGAACCTAAGGAGTCTGGGGTTCTCGCGGGCACCAGTTTCATTACATCGCATCAAGAGAGGGGCAGGGATAGAGATGAATATCAGAGAGGGGTTCGGCTCGCGTAGATGAAAGAGAGGGACTGCATGGCTCGCCTGTGAGATGACCAGACGTGACACGTGAACGTCCGACGAAAGGGGAAAAATACTCTCCCCCTCCACACACACACACGCACACACACACACACACACACACACACACACACACACACACACACACACACACACACACACACACCTTCCAACGCAATATTATTGCTTGCACGAGCTCTGCGGATGCGGTACTGGTCGGGAGGAGGTCTTGACTTTGGATACGTGATCGCCCCCCCCCCCCCGATTCTTCCCTGCACCTCTTCAGCTTTCTCAATCACCTTTTACTCTTCTCTATTCCTGGAACGGAAGCTCCCTCGCCTCCTCATCCAAGCGCGGAACCTTCATTACGAGCTCGCATGCGCAGTCTGTCTCGAGGTTTGAAGCGTGGTTGGGCGCAGAAGCAAAGTAAGCAAGCCGAAAGTGGAGAGTCACAGAAAAGGCACCGCCTCGGGACAGCTGTCCGGTTGGGGTCAAGTGGTCGCCCTCGGGCTGTCGCCTAGAAGACGACGGCCGTTTTCGTTCAAAATTTACTGCCTATAAGACCGAACCCTTCCACTACAGATACCAGTAGTCGCTATAGGCCAGGAATCTCAAACCCACTTCATCCACTAAATTTAACCTCATGCAAGAGCCGGTAGAGTAAAGAGTGATGAAGCAGGAAGGAGGGGCTTGGAAGAGATGTTAGTTAACGTTACCACATCAACGAAGGTCTTTGCCATGTCTTATTAGTGGGCCTAGCTAGAATTTTATTTTCGAGCAGTTAGAGGGCCGAGGGGGCATGACTAGCTCATTTGCATACATGTGCATGTGTAGGAAGGAAGGAAAGAAAATAAAGAGAAAAGAAAGGCAAGGAGGTTAACCAGCTTATAGGCAGCCGGTTTGCTACCCTGCGCATGGGAGAGGGATGGGGGAGATGAAAGAGAGCGGAGAGGGAAGATAGAAACAGCACATTCAGCAGCACCGCGCGCACACTCAGTCATAGTCCAGTCCTGTCTTTCGCGGTGTGTGACATTGCTGTTACAGTCGCTTGTTCAAGTCGGTGTCGCGTAGGAATTTCAACAGAGCCTTCGTCGCCTTCTGTTGCAAGGTCTTCTCTCGGGCACTTGACAGAATAGTGTCCACAGACATTTGGCTGTTGTCGATGCGCGAAAAAGCAGACGCCAGTGACTGTCTCTGGATTTCATACAATGGACAGTCACACAAGATGTGGTGTAGCATCTCTTCGCAATGACAGGCATCGCAGAGAGCGTTGTCGGCCATTCCTATGACAAAGGAGTAAGATTTTGTAAATGCCACTCCTAGCCATACGCGACGAAGTAGGGTGGCTTCTCTTCGGTCGAGTCCAGTGGGCATGCGGAGATCCATCAAATAGGACAGGTGGTGTTGGCGATTCGTATCGATGCTTGGTGGGCACCATAGTGACAACGTGATTTCACGCGCAAGTCGTCGAAGATTACTGGCGGCATCAGTCCTCGAAAGTGGTATGGCTTCTTTTCGTGTTCCTTCAAGGGCTGCCCACGCGGCAGTATCGGCATGTTCGTTTCCTATGATGCCGCAATGACTTGGCAGCCATTGAAGCGTCACATGATGCCCTTTCTCGAGTAAAGTGTGGAGAAGGCATCGAATTTCGAAAACAAGCTGTTCGTACGGGCCACGACGCAGTGCTGAGAGCACAGATTGTAGGGCAGCCCTTGAGTCGCTGAAAATCGACCATTGTTGCGGTGGTTCTCGATTGACCACACAAAGTGCAGCGCGCAGAGCAGCTAGTTCCGCTGCTGTAGATTGCGTAGAAATATTCAGACAGCATACATGTATACACCGATGGTTCCACGAACCACCAGTGTTCGTCAGGGGCAGTAGTTATCCCAGCAAGAGGTGTTACCATCAGCTTTAGGACTGACCACTCCACGCAATGTGCATGTGTAGGCATTCGTGTGCATATACAGGGTCAATCCGCAAAAGACGAATACAGGGAAGCCGCTTGACATGCAGTGCTCGCGTGTCTCAAGCCTCTTCTCCCTTTTCGTTTTTTTTTTTTTGCGCCTTGATTCTGTACCAAGCTAAACGATTAGGTAATCTCAAACAGCTACATGAGTGTACATATACAATTTCAAAATTGAAAATTTTGAGCGCAATTGGACCTCCTACGTCTCTTCCTCCACTGGCCACGCCAACGTCCTTGTTTCTTTGTTTCAGCTCAAACGTAACCTATCGTCATTCGGTATTTTCTATAGAAGGCGTTGTACGTAACACGTTTCATTGATATCTATAGGCTGTCATTTGATGCTCGGTGTTTTTGCCGTTTTCGCTTTATTTCCTTCAGCTGTCTCCCCAGATTTCGTGCATGCCATCGACTTCTTGAACCACGCGGTGAGAGCCTCTCTTCCCCAATCAATGAACAAACAACTCAATTTATTCCTTGTTAGAGGGAAGGGAACAAACACCATTCGCGGATAGTGCCTCCTCGAACCACGTTCTCCAAATGCAGAGATTCGGACTCCCTCACGCGAAACCACTTCCTTCACGTCCCTATTAGGGAACTATATAACACAGCGCCCTCTATCACAACACCACTCCGAAAAAGACGTCGGAACCGTGACTCGTTCTTCGCGAAAAAAAGAAGAAGAAAATAGCAAAACGAAACCACGCATGCTATCCAGCTGAGGGCCGGGGACACAACCGTGCTCCGCGGCGGTCACAGTCCGTCGAACGCCAAGCCGCCCGTGACCCCCAAACCCACGAGGTGTTTCACTTCCGGCGCTGCCCTGCCTTCCCCTTCCCCTCCCTCCCCCTACCCCATCGAAATGGTACATCCGTGAAGCCCGCACCCCTGCACTCGAAATGGCATACCCTACAAGCACGCACTACGCGAACACGACAAAGAAGCGAATGCTTGAACCCCATTTGGAATGGCGGATCCGACAAGCAGGCGCTATAGATAACCAAGTAGCGCGAGATGTAAGAGCCAGAACTGACACCGTCGTGTGTGTACATTCGCGTTCAGCTACAACAAGCATGCAGCTTTCGGAGCTGACACAAACTGCACCGATGTGTATCCGATTCGAAGACGACGCCCCTGCCTCTTTATACACGTAAAACGATGAAGACTTGGGAAGCGAAGAGGGCATAGCAGATCTCTTTCCGAGTCGCGGTTCGCGACAACAGTGAGGCGCTTGCGTGTGGTAGGGGGTGACGCAACGGAAAAGAAGGAGAGAGAGAGAGCCGCGTCGCGTTGCGTCTCTACACGGAAGAGGCACGTGTGTATATTGAAGGACCGCCACGGGTATCTCTCTCGAGGGAATCGCTCTGCGGGGACCTCTGCGGCATCTCGCGGTGGGAGTCTCGTTTCCGACCAGTGTTTGGCGTTCATTCGTCTCCGTTTCGTACAGAAAGCAAAAGAGAGTGAGAGAGGAGACGATACGAGTTGTCCCTACTCTCTACGTACCCTCACGTGGCCTGTTTGTTTGTTCGAATCCGAGCTTGCACCGACTGCAGACACAACGACGGCCGCGCAAATCCAAAGGCTACGGATGACAGAGAATAATCGGTTGTTATTTTTTTCACCGTGGTTCGGCCGGGAGGAGTCGTCTCACTGTGTCCGCGTAGCGGGTGTGTTCCTGTGTGTATGTGTGTTCCAGAATGTCAGTTTGTGTATACGCATGCATTAGTGTCCGTCGCTCACTGTCCCTGCACCTTGCTCTCTCCTTCATCTCTTTCTCTATCTCTCTACATTTTAATCCTATCCTTTTATTCCCTTCTCTACCCCCATTCCTCGTGAGCTACTGTTGAGGTGTCGTCCCCCTGAGAGACAGTTACGGGGCTCACTTTTCTCTTCTTTTCATTTAAAATCACTTCCCCCCCTAGTGACACTGGTATCTCCATTTGGTGTCTTCTTGCGGGAGGAAGCATGCATGGTCGGCATGAGTACCGATGATTTGATTTATATGTGGGGTTTAACAACCCAAAACCATCGTATGATTTAAGAGAGACGCCGTAATGGAGGGTCCCGGAAATTTCTACCACAAGTTCTTTAACGTGCACCCAAATTTGATCACGCGGGCGGCATGAGTAACAAGGCGCCTGGACAACAAGAAAAGGAAGCTCCACATTCAGCGCGATCTATTATTTTTAATTAATTTACAGGTTTCTGTTTATGCAATTTAAATGAAATTTTATAGACTGATAAGTATACTCTGCACTTATATTAAGTACTATACTTCCTAAGGCTGCTGAGACTACGAAGTGATCGCAATGTTTTGATATCGGGCCTCATACTATTCTTTATTGTATCCCCTCGACCTACGAAAGAATATTTTCCCAAACATTGTAGCCAGAAAAGTGTGTCCTCACCTCGTTTTCGAACTACATCACGAAAAGTTATACAATGCGAAGTTATGCGAAATTCCCGTAGAAGGCCACACTGAGCATAATAAGTGACTTTTGAAAGAGGAAAAGAAAGAAATAAGCGCAGTTCCGTTACTGCCTCTCTCTCAATGGAGGGCACCTCCACAGTTCTTCGCAAGGGATGGGAGTAAGGAAGGATTAAAAAGGATATGGAGGAAGTAAAGGTATAGAGATAGAGAGAGGAGCAGGAACAGCCTCATACGGAAGTAAGGAGAAGATAGGAAAGATGGAAACGTTCGCAAGAGCCCGAGGACGGGGCACCACTCGGTGAGAGCTCTTGTCAGCGTCAGGAGATGGCGCAGGGCGAGCCAGTCGGCCAGAGCTGTGCTGTCGTCGGAGATCACGGGGGCACAACCGGTCGGCACGAAATTCAGCGAGCGAGAACAACGCTTACACTGCGCGTAACAACGCGGTGTCTTGTGTTTACCTTACATTTTTCCGCATTTCTTTCTTGCACATTAGGTATTTCCCTGATGGCTCCGTCCATTTACAAGAGGGTGCTCTATAAGTAGCTCTCAATGGCAGACTCAGTGTTGCTGGTATTGGCCGCTAGGTGCACGAATAAATCTAAATGCATGCAGCCCCCTCACTGCCCTAGCCGACCGCGACACGCCCACTCCTAGAGACGCACGTGTTTATTCCACGTGGGTTCCAGCACCAGCTCAGTTATGCGCCTTCTGTCCGCTAGAGTGTTCATTCTCTGACATGGCACTCGTTATGAAAAGCAGAAACATTAGTACGGATCCCATAACAACGACCTCCTAATGTCAGCTGTTTGTTTAAAACTAATTAACGCAGCGCATAGCGATTATACGGCCAGCCGTAGCGGCTAACACAATGTCAGCTACGAAGAAATCAGGAAAAGTAATGCGCCTACAGTTCGTTCACTCGTAGCATCACGCATCACATGTGCTCGGTACGCATAACCAAGAGGTGGCGTTATGTATTCAAAACAAACGCCCCTCCAATCTCTATCCTTAATAACCTACGATGCTCTGCCGAGTTATCACTTCGACCTACTTAAAAGCCAACCTTTCATTACACGTCATTAAGGTCAGGTCGACTGATCTTATCCACTCGTCTCTAGCCGCGCAAAGGCTGATTGAGATGTGTTATTAAAACTAACGCGGCTCCCTTCGAACCATGCCGGAGTCATAGCGTTGAGAACGTTGGAGAATCGACGCTGGCTGGCACAAGCTACGTCGCTATGGCGCCGTCGAAGCAATAACTCCCCACGCGTCCGATAGCAAACTGGCGGCCGTCAACAGTGAGCCGAGGCGAACTGAACAAAGGCCGGGACGAAACAAAAGCCACTTCGTCAAAGGGAAAAGCGGAGAAGGGGGGTTATCTACACAGGCCGCGGAACACAGCCCTTTGCCAGCCAACCAACCAATGGGCGTGGTCTTTCGGAGCAGCGCTTCGGGACTTGATTAATGACCAATCAGGAAACGCCTGACAAACGGCTCTCGGGCTTCCGGAGGAGCAAGACAGAGGCTGCAGACGGCGCTGCCGTCGGTCACCTTGTCGTGTAGGTATACGTCTCGGCGAGGGATCGAGATCGGGCGGACTGCGATGCAGTTCGCTTAGACATGACGCGCAAAGTGAAAGCGTTGCACCCTGTCGTGTCGCGCCTGTCGTCGCTGTCGTCGCTGTCAACCGAGGGCACAAATATTTCGCGGAGTCTCACATGGAAGTCGCAAAAGAGCTCGAAAGTGCTCAGGAAAGCAGAACTGAGAACAGTGTTCTGTCTTTTACAGGATCACTTCAACAAGGCGAACGTCATCACACATACATTAGGAGAGGGGTTTTTTCTCAGTAAATAACGCACTTGAAAACCTAATATGTATGATTTACGCATAAGCGAAATTGCAGAAAATAGTAGAAATGGCGGATCAGAATCAGTACATCTAAGTGGTAGATCGAAAATTGCATATCAATAGTAGTAGATAAAAACTAAAAGAACAAAAACAATAGGAGAAAATCAGTACATCAAAATTACTGGGTCTAAATCAGTACATCAAGAATAATAGTCTGATATTATTAAATCGAAAAGACGATCTATACAGAGAAAAATACTAGATCAAATAGCAGATAGACCAGATCAAATATAGCTGAAATAATTAAAAAACTAGCCACCTAGTCTCGCATCAAAAGGCTATGTGTCATCACAGGGCTTCGTCGATGTGAAAATTCATTATAAGCTCCACTGCATTCGGGTATCTGCGACTCATATTTTCTGAAACATTATAATACAAAAAGAACAACACTTTCCAAAATCGCCTTTTGTGTCTCGTCGTCACAATAACGTCCGAGTAGTCTGCGAAATCAATGCCACACAAATGTGTTTATGTAGTCTTTTTTTTTCTCTCATGTTAACTCTGCGTGTATTATTTTGCCTCAAATAAGTTTTCATGTCAATATTAACCTACTAAACTCAGCAAAGAATGCGGTGCTCACTTAGACCCAAACTCACTGACATTTTCCTTATATGGACTGCCACAGACTTTCCGATATGTTTTTCAACCAAACTCACTCGAACTTCAGCTCACGGCTCGACCTGAGTATCAGTGAATCTGAATGAGTGAACACATGAATTTCTTAGCGTATAACTGAATTTTGGGCCATAGTGAAATTGCTTACTAAATTCAATATCTTCTATAATTGCCTTTCTACTTAATGCCTTTTGATCTCATAAAATCAAATACAACTTATCAGTGATTGCAACTCAGCAACGACATTTTCATTAACGACCCAGCCAGCCAATGAACACTTTAATCCTTTAGTCGATCCTGAAGAGTTACTGACAGGACCCCCTAACGGGGAGGGGGGGATGGTGTTACGAGATATATTTATTGGAAGCTATCACAGGAAAAATATAGCACAGACATCTTCCATACGAGTTCCATAGCTCAGTAAACCTTATAGCTCGGCGCTGTCTTCTAAGATGTCAGCATAGGCTTTCTACGGTCGCCAGTCAGAATTGGAACACAACACAAGACATCGACCAACGCCGAGGCAGCTCCCGCGTACATCCAGCGGACCAACGCGGGGGTCCCCCCTTATTAAACGACGCAAGCTGCGAAGCGACGTGGTGCAACCGGAGAAGCGTTGTTACAAGCACGGTATATACGCGCGCGCGCGCCGTTAAGCCTCGTCAATGAACAGGCCTTTTAATTAGGCACCGCTCGGCCTAGCAGTCTCCGAGAGCGTGCATAAAGGCGACGGCTTATAGGCACCGCAACTTCGGAGCTGTAGAAGAATGCTTCGCGAACCCGAGGCGAGTCCATGCGCGGATGGGGCCGCAACGCTCAATAAGTGAGCGTTGTAGCGGAGAAGCTGGCGGCGACGCAACTTCGCCAGCCCTAAAATGCCAATTTATGGGCGGCGGGAATCACCTACTTCGTACTCTGGCCTCCGTTCGCGCGCAAATTGCCGGCCGCGTTGTAAATGAGTGCCCGTACACTCTATAGGCTGCATTTAAAGTCGCTTCCCCGTGGCACGCTGGCGTGGTTATATGTTTCCCGATTCAGTCGTCCGTATACGGGATGCTTCCTCGTGTACGGGGCGGGCGACTTGCCGGAATGTGAGATGGCTGAGAAACTTGAGACGCTTACATACATGTTGTTCATGTCCCCTCCCCCTCAAAAAAAGAAAAAAAAAGAAGCAATAAAGATGCAAGAAGCACACAGATCCTTGTGAATTTGCCAAAACAACTCAAGGCAAGAGCCGTCTCTAACAACTTAATTTTTCAACCACAGACAAAGGCAACATATTTTATTGCCGCAGTATTAATTCATTTGCTGTCATGGGTCACGTGCGCGTTCTTTTTGCATTTTCGCTTTCCGCTGCCTGTATTATTTTGTAATTTTGTAACTTAAACTTTTTTTGGAGGGGGGGGGTGAAAGGGCTAGTCAAGTGGTGACGTGCAGCTTTTATTTTTTCCTTTGCACCAAACTATATGTACAATGTGTTTTCACGTAAATGTCACGAGGTTGAATATATACTCCAACTCAAGCAAACGATGCTCTAGAGGAGACTCTGTGTAGCGAGTAGCGTATGAATAAAGAAGCACAAAAATCCCCAAGTGGTACATGTTCCTGCATTCCCAAGTTCTTGCAAGAGTGATTCTTAAAAAGCATGATCACTTAATTTTAAAAAGGTGCACAATGTCTATGCCTCTCTCCACTTTTGAGCATATGTCGACTGAGTTCTGTTCGGATGCTGCCTGCTGGTCTGCGCACTTTTATTTCCAGTATTTTTTGCTGGCTTTGAATGGCCTCAATGTTGCTCCATTTGGCTAACGCCTCCTTTGTGTATTAATTGGTTCAGCCCGACACTTCTGACCACTGCCATTCTACCGCCAATAAAACTCCCACCAAAACAAATTAGTAAATAAATTAGCCATATTGCAAGAGAAAATTAGTATAACAGTTATACGGTCCACTGCATAAAAATCACGTGAAGCATCACATGGCTGATTAATACAACGACTAAATGTTAACAGAAACAAAAATTGTTGAAGTTCTAATGTCCCGTAAAAATGATATCCTGGGCGAGGCCGTAGTGGGGGCTCCAGTAATTTCGACCACCTGAGGTTTTTTTTTTTTTTTTTTTTTTTACGTGTACCCAAATCTATCAAGCGCACGTGCCTCCATAATCTCGTTTCATCGAAACTCGGCCATCGCAGCCGAGAATGGTTCCCGTAAACTTCGGCTGAGCAGTCAAGAACCGCATCCACTCAAGAGACCGCAGCAGCGGGTTCCGCAAAATGCAATAGGCGACGTTCTGCGAACGACGCTGTAAACCGACGAAAAGAAATTGCGAACTGTCGCTGACACCGCAGTTCTCGTCAGCGGCTTGAGCCATTGAGGTGAAGAGGCACTTAGTTTCTTCGCTTGCGTGACGGCAAAGCGACGGATACAAGCGGCCCAATACGATCCCGCGGAGCCCCGCCGCCGCATACACAACAGCGCGCTCGCAACCCTGGGGTCCAGTCGCGACAAGGGCGCCGCGTAGCGGACGATGCGAGCTCCCGGAGAACAGTGGGGCCTGCGGCGGGCGCTCGAGCGTAGCGCAATCTCGCGGGCCGCTCATTAATCTGCGCTAATTGCGGCTCGGCCAAAGACGCTTCGGCGCCGGGATGGGGGCTCTCTCCTCGCGAGGAAGGATGGTCCTCTTCGGCCAGTTGGAGAGGGATGCGCGCTCTTGCGGTAGGTCTAGGAAACCGTAGGACCTCTACTTTACGCGCTGCATACAAGGCGTTAAGACAGGCTTTCCTTCTCCAATAACATGATCTTCCTTTTGCACTTTGTAAGAAGAAGCAATGGAAATCTTTTTAGGGTGTCCTTCACAAACGTCTTTGCCTGCCGTATTACCATGGAAGACGGTGCTTTCTGTGATCATTAAGGCAGCGAAAGAAAGAGGTCCCTTCATAGGAAAAACAAAGGCTGTTAGGTATATGACAGCTGGCATTGCAACTCTGAATAGGGGTGGAAAATTGATGAGAAGTTGTCAGAAGGGAGAAAATTCTAATACTGAAAAGAAAAAAAGTAATAAACGAATATTAAACGCGCAATTGAACCCGATACAAACGGAATGTCGAGGACAGTTTAGGCTATCCTATAAAAAAACAAGCAATGAATAAAGTTTTGCGACTCGGCCAATTGCTGACAGGTAAATAAATAGTGCGTGCAAAGCCATCCACTCTGTTAGAGGGCTGGGCATCGGACCTGCAAGACGCTGTGCAACGTGCACGAACCGCGGCAAATAAATCATGCCAGTTTGTAAGTCATACTCTTGTCTTTAATCCTGGAACTCGAGACACTCAAGTAATACGTACGCTACACCGTCTGTATGCTGCGACAGTCGCCTAAGTAGAGATTAGCGCAGGCAACATTGAACATATCCCGCGCCATTGACCTAGTGTGTGCCCGATGCAGCATCCCAGAAGACATCCATCATGTCCTCTGTGAATGTATACGCTATACGCAACAGAGAGACCGTCTCTGAAGGCTGTTTTAAATCTCCAACGGGACACGAACTTGGAGTTGAGGCAAATTCTGGGCCCATGGCAAAGCAGCCTTGGCGCGTTAGGCGCAACGAAACTGCTGCTGACTTTCTTGCATGCGGGTCAAGAGCCTCAATGAAACTTTGCAAATAGCGTAATCTACGCGTTTGGCTCTACGTGTTGTTTTAACTGCATGTATATCGTCATCACCACTCAGCACCTGGAGTTGCATGTCAGGCTAACAGCCAGACTAAAAATGTCTGTGTTCTCCCACATAAGCCGGGTGATACCAAAATAAATCATCTGTTGCAGTACGGCGCTTGCGTTTGCGCTCTTTCGTGTGTGTGCGCGTGTTCTGTATCCTTCTGTGCGCTGCTGCTTCAAAGATCATGACTGTCGTCCAACTAACCCCATTGGTGCATAATAATGAAGTATCACCCGCACTGAAACGAGGCACTAAAAATGAAGTCTCCGGCGCTGAGCGCCAGTCTTCCTCACACCGCCACCAAGTCGCACATACGACCGCACGACGCGCGGAGGTCCTTGTCCTTTCGTAATGCGATTCATACGGCGGCGCACTTGCATAACGGTCGAGCCTATCTGCGAGACCTCCAGCTCTCGTTTCTCGCACGCAGTTGGCGTACGCCGAGCACACCGGTGTGCGCGAGGCCTCATGAATTTCCTAAACTGCCAAATTTCGTCTCCGAAACGCGACCGCGCGAGACCGCCTTTCCTCTCTTTTTATGTGCTCTTATTTCGCTTCAACCGCTTCGTGCATACATGCCCTGCCTCGCGTAAAAGTTCGCGCAACTTTCCCTTTTTTTTTTTTGCCTTTCTTTTTTCCTTCCCTCTGTCTTACGCCTCACGTTTGCCGTTCCAATTTTCATTCCGTCTTTCGCACGGCCACGGCTCTCTCGCTAAAACTTTCTCTCTTTTCTTCCTGCTCTGTCTCTCTTCTCTGTCTTTGATTCTGTTTTTTCTTCCGTTATTTTTTTCCTTATTTAACATCTACATACTCCAGGCTCTTAGACTAGAGGTTCTCTTTGTTAATTCTGAATGCCGGTAGAGCTGGTCTCTCTCTCTCTCATACACTCTCTCTCTCTCTCAATTTCACTTTCTCTCGCTCACTGGATCCGTTTAACTCCATTGCCGTCGTTGGCGTTTCGTCTATTGCTTCGAGAACGATCCGCGCGTTTTATTTTTTTAGCACTATTATCATTCCACGCTATGCTACGAGGCTGTGCCGGCACTGTGTACTCGCTCCAAGCCGCGGCGGAGCCAGCGACGGAGTCCAAATTACTATGCAAATCAAGCAGGAGCGAGCTCGCTGCGGCCGGAGGAATATACCGCGCGCTTCCCCGAGTCGTCGGCACACACGTGCAGACGCGCGCACGCACGTACGCACACGCGCATATGCGCCTCCTCTCGTCTTGACTTTTCGCCGAAGTGTTCGCGGCGTGGCACTCAGGTCTCTTCGAAAAGTATAGCTTTTTTAGGCACCACTCTTTCTTTACGCCAACTTTTATGGCAGTTTTGTCATGCCCGAAGAATGAAACGGTTGCAACAAACCAGGCACCCCTCTGCCGCCCGAAACAAACCACCTCTTTGAGCGGAGAAGCGTCTCCTCTAACTCCTACGTGAATACAGACATAACCCCCCCCCTTCTCCTTTCTATTTCACGACAAGCACTCCTCACCCCTTAACGCTATTGAAGGAAGGTGATCCCCCCCCCCCCATCCACACACACACACACACACACACACACACACACACAACACACACACACACACACTTTCACAAACATCTATATATGTGCCTGCGCAGTAACGTGGGGAGAATCACATAGGACGTAATAGTTCGTGCCAGTTTTAAAAAATGAAAAAAAAACTATCTAACTGAATTCCGAACAAAAAAAGTTCTTAAGCACGCAACATAAAACATAAGTGAACCAGTTAAGCCAGAAGACAAGCCAGAAACGAAGCCAGGAGAAACCCGAGACGGAACTTGAAGAGGTCGTCTCGTATAAATAGGACCCAAAAAAAAAAAGAAAAGCGCATAAAATCATTTTTTTTCTTTTCCTAGCTTTTCTTAAGTAATGCTCTTTATGGAGGCTTCGAGTGTCTGTCCGCTCTTTCATATATATGCGTATAATCTTCACCCTCTTCTATTTCTCAAGCATTCTTTTTTCTTCAAAAGTGTGGTACGAGTGGCCAGGAGCCAAATAAGAAGCTAACTGTCGGCAATGCATGGGTGGCGTGCCGTTTAATAGATGGCGCGCGATGCAGCTTATGAATAAAGAGTGGCCCCTCTGCCATCATTGCAGACAGAGTCGTTATGAATGGCCCCACGTATTTCCTCGCCCAGAAATTCGTCTACAGAGTATCCGACAAAAAGAACCCCCCCCAGCCTCAACCCCTCTCCTCGTCTCCGTGATTACTTCTCAGTGAATATGTTGCACATTTTTTTTTTCGGTATCCATTTACCAATGGGCTATGAATAGTACCACGCCTTCTGACAGCCGCAAGATCAGGATAACTTTTTAAACTGTGAACTTTTTGCCAAGTGAAAAAAAAAATGAAGTTAATGCCAGGCTTTCGAAGGTTCGGATCCTGAATTGTTGAATGTTCATCGTTTATTTCTTTCTCTCTTTTTTGAGGCAGAAGATACACTGGTGTGAATGATTCAACACCTTTGACACCAACCTTTCGCCTCTCTCCTCCTGCCCCCCCCCCCCGCCTTCCGCTTATGTTTTATCTCCACTGAAAGCCACAACTTTCCGATGTGAGGCTTCTTCTTTTTTATCTACATTTTTTTGTATCTGCAAACGCGAAATGAACAGATACATTTTTACCTGTACTCAACACCACTCCTACGCTCGGTGGGCTTTTCTTTCTCTTTTTCGTACGGAAACATTTGTCACTCTAATACTTGAAAGCAAACGTTAAAAAAAAAGGGAGTTGAGGTTGAGCGCGGAGAATTCTCCACTACCTCTCGTCACCAGTTTCCGGGCTTACTCATGGTTTCTGTGTATTTTCTTACTATTTTATTCAGTATTTAAACGTGGCAGTGCGTGGATCAAACCCCTTAGTTACACGTGGTTTCACGCTTCAAGATGACTCTACCTTGCTTCGCGTCAACGGTCACGCTTAACCCTGCGATCCGTAGCGGCCCATTGTCGGGCCCTGCCCCACAACGCAACCCGGCCTCTGTGATTCGAGTTCTGGCACTGCTGGATATGTTCTATCGCGGTTCATTTGCGCGCGCATTTGGTCACTAAATTATGCCTCATCATAAGCAGAGCAAATGAGCCTCTTTTACTTGAGCCGCGAGTCATTCAGTTTCAAATCACAATGAACGGATGTTGCAAAAAGGTTTCGGATCGCAGAGGGCTGCAGGATGTTCCAGACTACGATTACCTTATAACGCCTATCAGCAAACGGTAATTATCTGAAAAAGTTGTCGTATTTGGTTTTGATCTAGCTGGCTTTCTTTGGAAAAGGCAAGCATTATATCCTTTCAGCTACTCCATATCTGCATGTTCTGAGACGCAATAATAATAATAATAATAATAATAATAATAATAATAATAATAATAATAATAATAATAATAATATAACCAGATACATAAAAAATTAAGAAAATACCCTGGCACTATAAATCGCTATCAAACATTATTCGGGCCTTTGTAGCAATTACACTACACTGTTCTTGTTCTTTATTATCTGTTTATTTGAAGCAATGCGTGCACAAATCTGTTTGCGATGTGTCATTCCCTTTCTTTCGCGCTTTGAAGTTAATAATCAACAATAATTAATTCAGATTTAATGTCTCAAAGTTCTGATTTGATTGTGAGAGACGCTATGTGTTTTATTTTTTTTTATGTTGCACAACAGTGCATACGTCTTAGTACGCCGCTGCACTTTCCTTTTAATCAGGTCGCGGTTAGATGCTGCCTGTATCCAGGAAACTAGAAAAATTGTCTGATTTCCTGGCTATGACTAACGTTTTAAGCAGGACTTGATCAAGAGTGTATGCCTCAATTGTCAAAAGCAGCACCGTAAAGCTGACACCGAACAAAGAAAAAATACATTTGTACCGCTTTCTCCGAACATTGAATAAACAAAGAATGAATTACACACGTGGTGAAGTGCGTGAAATGTTCGAGAGAGAAAGTGGGCGCACTTTAATGCCGTTTGTTGACGCATTCAACGGGCCCTTTAAAGCAACGAACCTTCACTCTCCTGTCGCTGCGTTAACATTCCGACAGCCAAACGCGACATTCCAGCACAACGTTCGCCCGAACGTACGACGCGCCACCATACCGTTTTGAACGTTACCGTTCTTCATCTTTTTAAAGCAAACAGGTGCGAAGTGAGAGCAAAGTGCTTTAGCATGACGGGCTTTGTATACTGCTGCGTTATGAAGAAATGTTCGTCCAGGGTAAGTAAATTTTTTGTTCTATTGTATTATTAATACTTTTTTACGTAGAGCCATCACGATAGCTTTGTGTTGCGAGTTACGCAGGAGACGCGTCAGAGCGTGCGAAAAGGGGCTTTTCACACTGGCGTGCCGGCGGCGGAATTTATGCCAGCTGCGGCAAAAGCGACCCGTATACAGCGAAGCCAAAGCCGAGTGGGGAGGTGCTTCGAGAAAAACAAACACTGCGTGGCTCAGTGGCTCTCTGCAATGTTTATTCTTTCTCGACTTATTGTTATCTTTTTAATTCCGAGCTCGACTCGAAGGATGCCGACACACGTCACAGGGAGGAGAAAAAAAAAATACCAGAGGAAAAATACTAAAGCTTCTTTTCTCGTCATACAGTCGCGCGTTCACGGGTATCACGAGTGTCACCCAGCTTGGAGCTTTCCCCCATTTTGCAGCGCCAACTTTCACACCGCATCGCGTGTGTAGGCGTGTCGACAAGAAACAACGAAACGACGTCATCATCACGACTCGAATAGTATACGCGCGCTCTGGTTGAGAGTGCCTACGCTATTGTTCGAGATCGGGGCTCTATGCCTTTACTGGCTTCATTTTCCTTTCGTGAACGAACTAGATACATTGCATCAGTGCAAGAAAGTTGCGAAAGGAAAAAAGTGCCACTTTTGACTCGAGGACGAGGCGTTGAGGAGAGCAATTTAGTTATAGCTGATTACGTATTCTAGATTGTATGAGCGAAAAAAATAGCAGAAATGGAGGGAAGGAACTTGGCTGGAGGGACGCTTAGTTTACAATTGCGGTTTATTGGAAATTATTTCTCACACGAGAGCTTAATCCAACCAACTGCACTTAAAATTTGAGCGTCTGAACTGTCTAATTATTTTCTTCTACTCCTGCATTTTCTCCGAGTCATACAATCGACAATACGTTGCTCTATCTGGCCCATTAAAATCACCAAATTTAAGTTCATGAGTTTATTATTATTTACCATAATGCAAACATGAGTTTTGTAAGTCTGCCAACCGCTTGTTTTATGTATCGTGTGTCATCAAAACTGCCAAACTGTCATCAAAACTGCCAGAAAATAACGACACTTAGCGTCCGTCACGGCCTACGAAAACCGAAGTCGAAGCATTCAACCATCACCTCATCTAATTCTTATATCCTTTGTATTTATGTGAATTTTGCTTAATCTCTCTCATAGAGTGGGTTTGACATTCTGTCTTATTCGTCTAGAGGAGGTGCGTTGAAATATAGTTTTTTTTCTCGCCATAAAAAGTTGGAAATTGCTTTCTGGTATTATTTGATGATGTCCCCTTTTAGATGATTTTTTGGTGGCACTTGAGAGCTAGCAATAATTTTTGTTTGTATATATTCTGTTCCTGTGTCGCATGTGTTTTGTTTCTCACATTGTACAACTATATATGTAGTATGTATAAATAAAAGAAAAATAATTCTCTAGTACCTTACTCCCCCATTTTTTGCGAAGGAAATGGCAAAGCCTACACTTGGTGACATCACTGCATGAGAGATTAAGCACGGACTGGTGTTCTAGGAGATGATGCATCGTAACATGCTGACTATCGTTCTTATGTACCGTGCAGCCTCCCTTGCATTTGTATATACTGCATGTGTTCGCTTACATACAGCATACTCCCAAACCATCGCTCGGGTGCATATATCTGTCTTCGTATTTTTACAAGAATACAGCCTCCTCCTTCACTGCTTCATGAACATCGTAAACAAGGAAGGGATTATCTAACCAACAACGAAATTGTATGTCGAGTTTCTGTAAATGTATTTCTTCGTTTTCACTCCTGTATGGGCCCGATAAGGGCCTGCAGTATCTACAAATAAAAAAAATGCCCTAAAAAAGACTTGTGCTCGTTAGATGTGTATTGTTTGTTTGCTTGTTTTCCATTGTTTTTTTTTTACATTTCAGCTATACGGTGTGCACGTGCCACAAAGTTGTAAATAAAGCACACGTGTTTGCCTGTTTTAATTCAGCAGAGTATGGTGACTGCCACGTCATGCCATGCTGTTTTACGACGCGGGTCCCACGGTTTGCACAGGGGTCTATCGTATGCACCAAATCAGAACTATAAAGTCGGCTACCAAACGGTCATAAGGGTATTAGGGCAGTAATCCACCGTATACGTGCCTGGCGAAAGGTGGTGGTGGTTGGGAGTTGCGTGAAAGCCGCGTCCAGCAGGATCCCGGACTAAAGAACGACTAATCAGCTAAACTACAGTTTTCTTGCACGACTCATAACGACGGGTGTATATGAGTCCACCTATATATGTATCAGTAGTTACCAGTGCTATAAGCTGCTCACATGAAAGTCGGGGATTCGATCGCGGCGAAACCTCGTCCCTTCAGTGTAGCACACTGCGCCAGACAATGACGTTGGTCTTTCCCATTTGTAATTTATACTTTTAGTAAGTCTTGTACTGTGGGCTCCTCTCACCACGACCGTGATCACGGGCTCCTCTCACCACGACCGTGGTTTTGACAAGACTGTTTGTTGGCCTAGTAGTGACTTGCTTAGTTCCATATTGTGTTCCTTTGCTACACAGAGCAAAGAAACACAACGCTACCCATCCTTGCAGTTATGTATTTCTTTGCTATGCGTATGTGTTGTTTCGCGGCTAAAATATGTCATTAACCATGAACTCAGGCGCGCCTCTACGATATGCTTTACTTTTCGCGACAATGAGCGCGCAGCAGGAAAGTCGCCGTCGACGCACAACGCGCATCCTCCCAAGCAAAGCTCAAGACTACACCGACATCAGAGGACAGGGTTTACGGCGTGGGGCGGATTTCTGTGCAAGCAAGGCAGCGGCGCGTTTTGGGCGGGCGAAAATAATCCCGGCGTCGAACACGAACGCCGGGCAAAGACGTCGATCGCCGTGGCGGCGGTCCTGCACGCGCCGTCATAAATTGGGATTGCTTCTGCTGCCTTTTGCCGAAGCTCCTCGCCGCACGACGCACCGCATAACACCCGAGTCGCGCGGGAAAAGCCCCGGCGCGAGCGCGGTCAGGGAGGGCTCCGGCGCGAGGATTATCCCGTTCTCTATCGTTGTAGGGATGCGGGGAAAGAACGAGAGAGTGAGGGAGTCGATCCCGCATTATATAAAAGGGAAAGAGAGAAGGTATCGGCAGTAGCAGCAGCTTTAGGGGCGCCTGGGGACCGTGACAACGGACGCGAGTCGCTCTTGAGCCGCGGCGCTGAATGCAAAACGGCCGCCATTACATTAAGGGGACGTCCCCTCCCCTCTAAACCTCCTCCCCTCCTTCCGCTACCCGCAGAACCCGCAGTAATAAAAGACGACGGCGGCGTCGGCAAGCCGCCTACGCGCGCCTCCCATTGGAACCAGGCGCCGATAAAGAAGGAGCAGCGGGAGAAGATTAGTGGGGCAGGGATGCTCTCGTTTTCGGGCCCGAGACACAAAAAGAGCAGAGTAAAACAAACAAACATCCGGCACGTACACAGTAACTCCTTGGCTCGGCCAGGGTATCGGTGAAATTGGGCTTCAAACCGAACGTTACGTGTGTGGCGGTGACTCGTGAGGGGGTGGTCGCGCGGGCCAACGCATTACGAACACCATTGGGGGGGGGGGGGGGGAGGCGAAGAAGTAAAACTAGGGGAAAGGGGGATGAAGGATACATAAGGGAGGCAGAAGCCGATCGTATAAACTCGCGACGAGAACCGTTTGCTGCGCCTGACAACGGGCTATCACGGGGTTGTAAGTACCCTTGTAAATTTCAAGCCAGTGACTCACGGAGGCGACCCCGCTGAGGTTCGCCTTCAAAGGCACTTCAGGTCGTGCATTTCGGGAACGAAGGTTTCCTGTGTTTCTTTATGGTGTACGCCACGTTGCTTAGATTTTAGCCTACGGCGTACGTAGGAGATCGCCTTATTGGCAGCGTATACAACGTGGGCTATAAGCTCGAGTCGTTAAAATTACGTAGAAGTCTACTGCACGTCTTAGAGAGAGACGTCTTCTCTTACGCTGGTAGTGAACACGTAACGAGCGTTGCTCGTTATGCAGCAAAGGATGGGTCGGTTGTAGCCCAGATTACCGAAGCTACAAGTAGCGTTGGACGCTAATAGTAGCTGAGAGGGATGCCGTTTATTTCCCACTGCGATGTTATCGTCGTTGGATTTAGTGAGCGGCCTGAATGAAATGCCTCGGTCTCCGGGGGATATGATCTACGACTGTTCGGTCGCAGTTGCAAAACCCTAGCTCTAGAAAACCGCGACACCTTATAAGCACCAGTTGTGCTCATTGTCTAACATGAAATAACTGAATGAAAAGTTCAACAAGCTCCAGTAGAACTCGATGTTGGGCTAGCTGGTGCATGTCTGGATTAAATAGTCAACTTCGCGCCGAACTCAACAAGCTCCAGTAGAACTCGATGTTGGGCTAATTTGTGCATGTCTGGATGAAATAGTCAACTTCGCGCCGAATTCACAACCACACAAAGAAAGAAAAACACATTGCATCACTCCTCGGTGATTACCGTGTGGGCGCTTTTCCGAAATTTCAAAGTGGCTGTGGACAATTTGTAGGAATGGCTTTAATTCGCCCATTTGACTTGACCGGCTAGTACCACTGGTTTTAAAAAGTTATTTGTGTTCATTTCCATAATTACTGCTGTAATTATTGTTTAAATCCATCTGTAGATGCCTCCTGCCACACGAGGCTAACGCCGCAAGTATCACACAGACACCTTCTTTCTGTAATTTTGAAAGAATATCGGCCACATTTCTCGAAACACCCTTTATAACCGTAAACATGATTATGGGCGCGTAGTGTTATTAGCCTATTCCAGCAGGTTCTTTTGCGCTGGTTGCTTAAAACTGGGACAGCTTATAGATCTCCCATAGTAGTGGACGTCATACCGTATATCGGCGAACATTTGTTCTAAACACCATACCCTTGTTACACAAGCAGCCTAAACCGCGGTAACACGTAACCACGGTTATACGTGTATCGTGGTTCGCTTATGATGCGCGGTACGCAAAACCATGGCTATGCTGCTAACCGCGGTTATGGAAACTGATCTTGCCAACCTCGGTTTGGCGGTTAACTGAGGAACTGGCGGCGTCCGCGGTAGATGCGTGCATGTAGGGGAGTGTGGGCACGTTAGCCGCTTGAGCCGAAGGCGCTTCTGCGCTGGGTAACGTCGGCGAACCGTGGTTGGCGCTAACCGCTATTCCGTGGTTAACCGTAGTTCACCGTAACCCCGGTTAACGTGCCCATATAGCAAGAACATAAGCATTCCGTGAATGCGGGTAGATGTCTGGAAGAAGTGGGTACCAAAGTAGGATACCACGTACATCCTGCTCCGAGAAAGCAGTAAGCGACACCATTCATTGTTCAACAACGTACAAACTTTTGGAGTGTATGTAGAATAAATTATGAGCGATTTGTACTGTTATATCCACTCTGCCATGAGACCCCCATTTGCTGCTCCTTCACACTACAAAAACATGGTGGTGAATTTGTGTTTAGAAAAAGTTTTTCGCGATTCAGGGTACTTGGTACTTTACTATGAAAGAGCATAAAGCCGTCCCAGTTCAACTGCAACGAACAAAGCGAGCCCTGTGTGTTTAGAAAAAAGTGCTTAACGATTTAGAGTACTTCGTATTACACTACGAGAGAGCAGTGAGCCGTCCCAACTGTGTTTACAAAAAGTGTTCAACGATTTCGAGTACTTTGTACTCAACTATGAAAGTTCAACAACGGAATCCACGAAGTGTGTTTAGCATAAGTGGTTAATGATTTGCAGTGCTCGGTACTCTACTGCGCAACTGCACAAAGCCGTACCGTGGGTCTCACGCTTGATGAAGCCATGTCGACAAAAATTACGCTGTGAACGAGTTCACGGCGCTAACACACTGACAGACAGACGGTCATGGCCAGCCTACTTCACGTTTATATTGCTACCTGTAGGCTACCACAAACCATAGTGCGAATGCGCGTGTGCGCCCGACGAGGAAGATGAGGCTCGCTGGCTGCTCGAGCTCGGAGCCAGACTGGCCAGTGCTGCAACCGCTCTTGCAAATATATTTTTCGAATATATTCGCAATACTTTGTCTCGTTACTCACGTAACATATTTGGTGGAGGTGGAACGATCCCCGTCCTCACCACGCAGCTCCGCAGTGGCCGCATCCTCCAGCTTTCCGCCATGGCTTCCAGTGACAACGCGTCCGCTTCATCATCTGCGGCTTCTCCGACAACCTTTGTCGCCGTCCAAACACCACGTGATCCCGGGACATTTTCTGCGCAACCTGGCCTCGACGTCGACAAATGGCTTCGCCTTTATGAACGGGTCAGTCAAACTCACCGTTGGGACCCTACCATGATGCTCGCTAATGTTCTCTTCTACTTGGACGGAACCCCGCGTGTCTGGTACGAGACAAATGAGTCCGAACTCACCAGCTGGGACACGTTCAAGGAGAAGCTACGTGACATCTTTGGGGACCCGACCGGTCGCCACGCAGCTGCACGACAGGAGCTGGCTACCCGTGTCCAGTCGCCAACTGAATCGTATGTGTCATACATCCAAGAAGTTCTCGCTCTTTGCCGAAAAGTGGACGAGGCGATGTCTGAGGCTGAAAAGGTTGGACACGTTTTGAAGGGGATCGCGGACGACGCCTTCAATTTGCTGGTGTACACTAACGTCTCGACCATCGACCGTGTAATTCAAGAATGCCGCCGTTTCGAAACAGCAAAAAGCCGTCGGGTGCGCCCTCCTTTTTCTCGGTTGCCAAACACGGCGGCTACGTCCACCTGCTCCGATTCTACCGTCACACCGCCCTTTGAGCAGAGTGTAACGCGTATCGTTCGACGGGAACTTGAAGCAGCAAGTCCAGCGCCGCTTCAGCCCACTTCTTTCGAACATACGATACCGACAACCCCCGCGATCTCCGTTATTCAGGCGGTCGTACGACAAGAATTCGCCAACCGCGGGTTCCCTGATGCTTGCCCCATCTCTTGCCCCTCCTCCAGACCAATTCCCACTAATGCACCTCGACGTGACCCATTTGTTGCTCCACGATCTCGCAACCCGGCGGAATGGCGAACTCCTGACGACAAACCGATCTGCTTCCGGTGCCACCGCGTTGGACATGTCTCCCGCTACTGCCGTGCCTCCTGGACGCCGCCACATAGGAGCCAGTTTTTCGCACCTTATAGCCCATATGAAGATCTTCGCCGGTATTCGTCCAGCCGTACCGCCCCTGCTTTCGACACGTCTAACAGCCGCCTTCCTGCTCGTTCTCCGTCCCCTCAACGCCGTCGTTCCCCGTCGCCCCAGCCACGCCGCCATCACTCGCCGCCTAACTTTTCATCGTACCCGACGGAAAACTAGACAGTGCAGCCCCTGGAGGTAGTGCTGCATCATCCCTGTCTGAACCAAACCCTCCATTGACGCTTCATACGAACAAAAATCTTGTCGATGTACACGTGGACGGTATTTCTCTGTCGGCACTAGTCGATACTGGCGCTCATGTGTCCATAATCAGCGTTCATCTTTGTCGCCGCTTAAGAAAAGTACTCACGCCCCCTGCTACCGAAGCTGTACGTGTGGCCGATGGCGGCACTGTTCCTGTCATTGGCATGTGTACGGCTCGCATACGCATCGCCGACCGTTACATCCCTGTTCTATTCACGGTGCTCCAGAACTGTCCTCATGACCTCATCTTAGGGATGGACTTCCTGTCGACCCATTCTGCTCTCATCGACTGTTCCGCTGGTACTCTTTGCTTAGACCTTCCTCTTCAGCCGGATATTCACCCTGAACCTCAACACGGCCTTTCTGCCACAGACTTCCTCCGCTTACCGCCTAAAGCCCTCACATTCACCGAATTTGCCACGACCTCACCCGTATTGGATGGGAATTACATCGTCACGCCGATTCCTGATGTCCTACTGGCACGTGACGTCACCGTCCCTCACTGCATCGTAACTGTAGCCTCCAACCGGACCCGTCTACCCGTCATAAATTTCGGCTTCACAAAGCAAGTCCTCCCTGAAGGCATCCTAATTGCCACGTTGCGGTCCTTAGCCGATGATCACGTCACCACTTTCGCAGCCGACGCATGCCCCAATTTTCCTTGTCGCCCACTCGATGCCACATGCCTCGACATGTCAATACGTCCCATGATCGACCCTGACCTTCCCCCAGCGCAATCAGCCGCTCTCGCACGCCTTCTAGCTTCCTACCGTGACATCTTCGACCTTGACGACCGCCCACTCGGCCAAACTTCTCTTGTAAAGCACCGCATCAACACCGGTGATGCTGCTCCCATTCACCGTCGACCGTATCGCGTGTCCGCGTCGGAGCGCCAGATTATTCAAGCTGAAGTGAATAAGATGTTAACTAAAGGCATTATTGAGCCCTCATCAAGCCCATGGGCGTCACCCGTCGTCCTGGTTAAAAAGAAGGACAACACATGGCGTTTTTGCATCGATTACCGGCATCTAAATCGAATCACCAAAAAGGACGTGTATCCTTTACCACGTATTGATGACGCCCTCGATTGTCTCCACGGCGCACGCTACTTTTCATCCATCGACCTTCGTTCTGGTTATTGGCAGATTGCCGTAGACGAGAAAGACCAAGAAAAGACCGCCTTCATCACTCCAGATGGCCTATACCAATTCAAGGTTATGCCCTTCGGTCTATGCAATGCCCCCGCCACGTTCGAACGTATGATGGACTCTCTGCTACACGGGTTCAAATGGCCAACATGCCTGTGTTACCTAGACGACGTCCTCGTATTTGCACCTACGTTTGAGACCCACCTTGAGCGTCTGTCGGCCATTCTCGACGTCTTCCGTAAAGCTGGCCTCCAGTTGAACTCCTCGAAGTGTCACTTCGGCCGCCGACAGATTACCGTGCTGGGCCACCTTGTCGATGCTTCTGGTGTGAGACCGGACCCTGAGAAAATTCGTGCCGTCACGAGTTTCCCAGTACCCCAATCCGCCAAAGATGTCCGGAGCTTTGTGGGACTTTGCTCCTACTTTAGGCGGTTCGTGAAAGATTTTGCGGCAATCGCCCAACCACTTACCGATCTTTTGAAGAAAGGCGTTCCATTTTCGTGGGGGTCCACTCAAGCTGCCGCCTTCTCTCACCTCATAACACTTTTGACGACGCCCCCTATCCTCGCCCACTTTGACCCATCTGCCCGAACTGAGGTCCGAACTGATGCCAGTGGTCACGGTATCGGAGCCGTTCTCGCCCAATGCCAACAGGGACACGACCGCGTTATCGCGTATGCTAGCCGCCTCCTTACACCTGCAGAGCGTAACTATTCGATCACGGAGCGCGAATGCCTTGCTCTTGTCTGGGCGGTCTCAAAATTCCGTCCATATTTATATGGCACTCACTTTTCCGTCGTCACCGACCACCACGCGCTCTGCTGGCTTTCATCCTTAAGAGATCCTACAGGTCGACTTGGTCGCTGGGCTCTGCGACTGCAAGAATACACCTTTTCTGTGATATACAAGTCTGGACGCCTGCACCAGGACGCCGATTGCCTTTCTCGCTATCCAGTTGACCCATCGGCCACCATACCTGACAACGACGCCTGCGTGTGCTCCGTTTCTCAACTGAACCACATAGCCGACGAGCAACGCCGTGATGCAGCCCTACGAGCTATCATTGAGCGCCTCGACTCCTCCCCATCGAACCGATCCTATCGCTCGTTCGTACTCCAGAATGGCACATTATACCGGCATAACTTCCATCCAGACGGCCCATCTCTGCTGCTTGCCATACCCAAACACCTCCGCTTGGCTGTACTCCACGAACTTCATGACGTTCCTACTGCCGGTCACCTGGGTGTGTCCCGCACATACGACCGGATTCGCCGTCGCTTCTATTGGCCAGGTCTGGCACGGTCCGTCAGAAGATACGTCGCGGCGTGTGAGGAATGTCAGCGCCGCAAAACACCATCGACGCTTCCGGCTGGGCGCCTTCAACCACTCGATATTTCTACGGAACCTTTCTTTCGCGTCGGCTTGGACTTACTCGGCCCTTTTCCTCTGTCTTCTGCTGGCAACAGGTGGATAGCTGTGGCCACAGACTACGCCACACGCTACGCAATCACACGCGCCCTTCCAACAAGTTGCGCCACTGACGTCGCCGATTTTCTTCTACACGACGTGATCTTGCAACATGGTGCTCCACGCCAGCTGCTCACGGACCGAGGCCGCACATTTCTATCGAAAGTCATAGCGGACATCCTACGCTCTTGTGCAACACGCCACAAGCTCACTACGTCGTACCATCCGCAAACAAATGGCCTCACAGAACGCCTGAACCGAACCCTAACTGACATGCTTGCAAAGTACGTTTCCTCAGATCACTCTGACTGGGACATCGCTTTACCATACGTGACATTTGCCTACAATTCTTCGCGCCACGACACGGCTGGTTACTCCCCTTTTTTCTTGCTGTTCGGCCGCGAACCCACATTACCCCTCGATACGACGATTCCGTTACCAGCAGCTCCAACTTCACAATATGCTCTGGACGCCATCAGCCGGGCCGCCCACGCACGCGAAACCGCTCGTGCTCGCCTTCTGACCTCCCAAGCAAACCAACGGCGTCGGTACGACCAACGACACCGCGATGTGCACTTTTCGCCCGGTTCGTTGGTTCTGCTGTGGTCTCCGACCAGGCACGTTGGCCTGTCTGACAAGCTGCTCTCTCGGTACACAGGGCCCTACAGAGTGCTTCGTGAGGTGACTCCCGTCACTTATGAAATCACTCCTGCTGCCTCGCCGTCTTCATCCACCCCTAGGGCCACCGACATCGTACACGTCGCACGCCTGAAGCAGTACCACTCGCCCAATGATCTTGACATCTAGATGCGCCGAGACGGCGCCTTTGCCGACGGGGGTTATGCTACCTGTAGGCTACCACAAACCATAGTGCGAATGCGCGTGTGCGCCCGACGAGGAAGATGAGGCTCGCTGGCTGCTCGAGCTCGGAGCCAGACTGGCCAGTGCTGCAACCGCTCTTGCAAATATATTTTTCGAATATATTCGCAATACTTTGTCTCGTTACTCACGTAACAATATGATAGCGTACTGTGTGTTCAGAAAAAGTGGTGAACGCTTTATGGTACTTGGTACTCTGCTATGGGAGGTCATAAAGCCGTCCCGTTGCTATCACACTCGATGAGGCAGTGTTGACGAAATTCACGCCGTGAACGAGTTCACGTTGACGTGCCAGCAGCCGCCCCGCAGAAACACGGCGTTGGCACTGCCTGGGCAACTGTATTATACCAACAGCCCCGTATGATTTGTGTGTGTTTAGAAAAAGTGTTCAACGCGTTAGAGTACTTAGTACTCTGCTATATGGAAGTACAGGAAGCCGTCCCAGTCCACACGAGAACAGGGACCGCTGAGGCACTGTTGTTCAAAAAAAAAAAAGTGGTTAACAATTTTGAGTACTTAGTACCCTGTTATGGGAGAGCAAAGACGTCATCCCGTGGGCCTCACACTTTCTGAGGCCCTGTTGACAAAAATTACGGCATGAGCCAAGAAGACAGCAGCGCTCGGCTCATACGCTGTGTGTTTAGAAAAAGTGTTCAACGATTTCGAGTACTTCGTACTATAACCTATGGGAGAGCAGCACCCATCCCGTGGATATATAAAACGAATATAAACAAGTGTGTCTACAAAAAGTGGTTAACGATTTAGAGTACTTGGTACTCTACTATGAGAGAGCATAGAGCCGTCCCGTGGGAATATTTGGCACGTCAAGCTAGTTTAAGAGAATTTTATTTCCAGATATGTCTTACATAGCTTGTGTGCACACAGAAAGATGGACAATGATGATCATGTGTATGTACAATGCAAGCTGTTATATACAGAGAAAATAACTTATTTGTGTATGCAGGGATGTACACTGCAAAAAATTGTACAGCAAGGACAGGACATTCATGTTTTAGAAAAAGTAGTTAACGATTTAGAGTACTTGGTACTCTACTATGGGAGAGCTTAAAGCCGTCCCTCGGGCCTACTATTCCATTACCCGACTGTATGTTTCTTAAAAAGTGGTTGACGATTTAGAGCACTAGATACTCTACTATGGGAAAGTCATAGCTATGCACCGATGGTGCAGTGTTATCAGTGGAGGGGGGGGGGGGGGGGTAGAAAAAATGCTTAACGATTTCGAGTACTTAGCACTCGACTATTGGAGAGCCTAAAGCCGTCCCTGATGACTTCGATTTCGTCTACTCCACTGACGTGGCTGGTGGGTCGATGGATCAAGCTGGTTTAAGAGAATTTTATTTCCGGATATATCTTACATAGCTCATGTGCACACAGAAAAATGGACAATGGTGATCAATGCGTATATACAGCGAAAAGAACTTATTGAGGGGGGGGGGGGGGGGTTAGAAAAAAGTGGGTAACGATTTAGAGTACAGGGGGGTACGGAGAGCTTAAAGCCGTCCCCGAAAATTCACAGTAGAGAAGAACCAAAGAAACGGCGCTGCAACGATCCAAATGAACTGCTGGTCAATCAAGCCAGGTGCACAGGGGTGCACCTAGAATTGGTCATCCTGAAAAGCGCCCGTGGTCAATCTGGTTACACTGCAGTTTTCGGCGACCAATATGTACCGCTCTAATCGTAACCTACACAATAAAAAACACTGACTAAACGTATATCAATCTTAGAGCTTATCCTTTAAGCAAACGACTAGAAAACGAGAATGCTTGGAATGATGCTGCTTGAACGTCTGCTACGAATTGCTTACGGAGGAAAGAGCATGTTCAGCCGAAAGGAGGACCGATGAAGGCGATGAAACGCTGAGGGCTTTCCTACAATGTTTCAAGGCGAGGGCCTTTATTGCTGTCTTATACTCGCGGTGGCCGATGTCAGTCTAGTCCCCTGGCACGGTACCAGCAGTGCCGCCTCCGCCTCACGCGAGTGGCTAACTAAACCTTATGAGAGCAATAATAATAATAACGTGTAAGTAATTACATCCCTAAACCCCATGCGAGAGACTCCGTAGGGGAGGGCTCTGGAAATCGACTATATTATGTTCTTTAACGTCGCCGCCATCGCATGGTACACGGGCCTCGGCCATTTTGCTACTATCGGAATGCCACCGCTGCTGCGCCCGGGTGCGAACCCGGGAACTTTTTGGACCAGCAGCCGAGAACCATGGCTACTGCAGCGCCGAGGCAGACGGCTTTATGAGCGCGCTGGAACCAGGATAACGGCTGCACAATATGCAAAGCGCGGGAATGCGAACGCATGTGAAACGGAGGCAGATCGGCCTCGCTGCGATTCGCGGTAAAAATTTAAAAAAAAAACGGCAGCATATCCACGGAGTGAATGATGGAGAGTGGGGCGAAGCATCCGCCCATCCATTCATTCTTGCTTCCGTCTGTCCATGCGTCCGTCTTTGTGACCGTCTGTGCGTCCATCCGCCCGTCCGTGCGTGCGTCTGTTCATGCGTCTGTTCGTCCGTTCGCACGTCCATCTGTGCGTCCATCCCTGCGTTCGTCCATGCATCCGCCCCTGCGTCCGTTCATGCGTCCATCCGTCCGTGCAGCCATCCGTGCGTCCGTCCATGCATCTGTCTGCGTGTCCGTTCGTACATCTATTCAACACTCCAAGTACCACCATCTCGCATCTTATCATCATATATTCCCCATATAGAAGCACCGCCATCCAGCGGACATTCCAAGGACTAAACGAGAGGTGGCACACGCACACTTTCTTACGGCTTGCGCTTCGTGTCTACTTCCCACCTTTAACCACCTCGAGTTCATGGTATATACTAGTTCACTGTATTCATAGCGCTGCGGCCCAACGCTCGCTAAACCTTTCTAAAACCAAGGAGGTTACGCCCAGCGAGTATAACGTAGCAACCCTTTCTTGTCAGATAGTGCTCAATGTATGTGCCAATGGCTGCTAATGGGGAATAAGAGACAGGAGAATTCGGCTTTTAGTTAACAAGCACGCTGCGAATTTTTTATTGTTCAACAACGCACAGGAGAAATCTCCCACCGCCACCACCTTGCAGGTCAAAACGCAAGACTAGTTACATACTACAACTACGACTACAACTACTACGAGGGACGAACCGGTGCCACTTTAAGAAACTTCGCCCCTAAAAAACAAAGAGAACTCAATCACGTTTCGTTTGTGTGTCATTCCGTTTGTGTACCAGGAGGCCTCTGCTGCTACTTTAGTGATCTACGCCACCACTCGGCGTCTCGGACGCGCCCAAGAAGGTTAAAGGAAAAATCAGGAGGAACGTGAAACCTAGGGAGGGGTGAAGCACGCGGTGTGCGCCGGTATTTCCCGCGGAAAAATTTTCACTCTTGACTGCTATATACTCGCAAACGGTTCAGAAAAAGATCATCACTATCCCGATATGTTTCGAGAGGTGGCGTTTGAGATAGATGACTTTACCGTAGGAGATGAAGGTTTGTGTCTCAAAGGAAAACCAATGTGGGTTAAGCCCTGCATCTTGTAATTTCAAAGTTACCATTGTTAACTTCCAACAACCACGATTCAGCAAAATGTGCACATCCTCACCTCCCGACCGTTGCCTTCCTTTCTTTTTTATTCGTGAAATACGCGTTCCCTCTTCACTCGCACAATTCGTCACAGCCCCCTCCCCTCTCCCTCTCTCCCACACGCACGTATCCAACGTCACTTTCTCCCTTTCTTTTGTTAGGATGGAGGAGAGGGTACGATGCGTAGACACACGCTAAATAAATCAGGTCTGTTCTAGCCTTGAGGAAAACAAGTCCGCTCGCCGCCCTGGCGTGGTGGTCCAGTGGCTAAGGTACTTGGCTGCTGACCCGCAGGTCGCGGGATCGAATCCCGGCTGTGGCGGCTGCATTTCCGATAAAGGCGGAAATGTTGTAGGACCGTGTGCTTCGATTTGGGTGCACGTTAAAGAACCCGAGGTGGTCGAAATTTCCGGAGCGCTTCACTGCAGCATCTCTCATAATCATATTGTGATTTTGGGACGTTAAACCCTACATATCAATCAAGTCCGCTTGCTGAAACGTCAGCTCGACGCAACCTCTGTGTATGGTGTTTTTTTCATTGCAAGCTTCCATCTTCCCTTTCTGCCATTTTATTTTTCGTTATGCTTTGTTTTAGGTAAGAAACTTGGGCGCCTTGGTAAGTTTCTCGGAAATTCTGACCCGCCTGCTAAGCCAAACGTAATCTTTTAGGCATGCAGTAACGATGAACATTTAACTCGTGTTATGCATAGTATACGCGGGTGGAGAATCGTGGGATTTAGGCAATAATTGTGGCGCCTACCCGTTTGTGATGGACCATGACGACGACAGAACACGCCAACAAGCCTAGAGTGCTTCAACCCTGAACGACATGCGACTCAGCTTCTCAATCAAAACAATGAACGGGCTCTCTCACTGCGTGCTCCACGCTGTCTAGCACGCGCGAGGCTGCAGAATATCCCACCACACATCTACAAAAGAACTCAACTTTCCGAGCACTCGTTAATCATTGGGGTGTGTTCGTTTTGTTCACGTTATGTGCCCATCTCATTACTTTTCTTATTCATTTCACCTGGTGTTCAACATGTGTCATTCATTACATAAACATTACTTATGCGTCACCTATTTCATCTGGCATTAGTTATGTGTCACCCATTTAATGTGGTATTAGTTATGTGTCAGCCACATCATCTGCTATTATAGTGTCAAAGCGTTGGTGAAAACCGTACAAGCCTCATCAAATGAGAAATGTGACCGTAGACGTCCAGCCAAGCAGCGCAAAGAAAGTTAATGTCATGACGTCATCATTCGATAACAGGTGGAACGATCGTGGAGGCACGCGGAATGCAGAAAGCTTGCTGCAATGCTTCCGATATTCGAGGTAGTTCAAAACGATGCTAGTTTAGTTGCAGATTTTTTTTGTTTATTGGGGAGGGGGGGGGGGGGGGGGGATCAACAAGAACGTGTTTGCATTGGAGTTATCTTGGGCATAAGAGACTCGGCGAGTTATTTTCGTTCCCCCTTTCCAATTGTAAGCAGTCTTATAGACAAGTTCTCCAAGCCTCCTTCTCCTCTCTGCCTCCTCCTTTACATATCCCCCATTCTCCTGAAATATCCCGATGTAGGTGTCCTCGCCTGAGAGACAGTTACTTAGTCAATTTTCAACACTCTTAAATTTTGCTATCAAAGAATCTCTCTTCTTGGTTGAACAAATTTCGGTACGCAGGGTAAGCGTTCACAAAAACCCTTGAAAGCCGTGCTCGTGTTCTTGGAAACACCGATGTGTTTGTACTATCTTGCCAGATATAATTGATCATTGCTTCGTTAACGTCATTGTCTTGTTCGTCCTCCTTTGTCGCCCACTCTCCTACCACTTTCAATTCCTAACCGACATTGCAAAGAAATCTCGTCGCGAAAAATGGCTAACACCCCTTCGCTAGCACCCGACCCACAGGTTCCTTCGACGCGGTCAACCTCCACCTCAAATAGCCACCTACATCTTCGACGCAAAAAAATAAAATAATTGAATTAAAAATGCCCGCGTCACTGCCCCACAAATTGCCTACTCCAACCTGACACCAAAAACCACATCAAAGTTTCGAACCACACCCCCCCCCCCCCCAAAAAAAAAAAAAATTGCAGCAAATCCACGAAGTGAATGATGGATAGTGAGGCGAAGCATCCGTCCGTCCATTCGTTCTTGCTTCCGTCCATCCATGCGTGCGTCTGTGTGGCCGCCCGTGCGTCCATCCGCCCGTCCTTGCGTGCGTCTGTTCGTGCGTCCGCACGTTCATCTGTGCATCCGTCCCTGCTTTCGTCCACGCATCCGCTCCTGCGTCCGTCCATGCGCCCATCCGTCCGTGCAGCCATCCGTGCGTCCGTCCATGCATCTGTCTGTGTGTCCACCTATTCAACACTCCAAGTACCACCATCTCGCATCTTTTCACCATATATTCCTCATATAGAAGCACCGCCTTCCAGCGGACATTCCAAGGAGTGAACGAGAGGAGGCACACGCACACTTTCTTACGGCTTGCGCTTCGTGTCTACTTCCCACCTTTAACCACCTAGAGTTCACGGTATATACTAGTTCACTGTATTCATGGCACTGCGGCCCAACGCTCGCTAATACCCGTGACACACGGGCAAAAGTAAAGTACTTTGAAGTAAACCCCTTTTGTCGCCTAAGGGGACCATTTAGAGAAAGGAGTGGCGCTGATGACACACGGCACCGGACTACTGCTTTAGGCGGTGCCTCAGAAGAACGCTGGAGAAAAAATGGCGCTGTTTGTGGAAGCAGCAAGATTGGAAATATTAAAAAGAATATGCGCATGTACATCACATTCAGCGACGCCGGAGCATCAAACCGTTTTTTTTTTTATTGTCTGGTGGCTTATAATGCGCATACCTGTAATTTTCTTTCGCTTTTTTGCGTTTTTAGCAGCAACTTAAGTTCGTCTGGCAACTATTAACAGTCGGTGTTTTGCTGTTTTTTTGTTTTTTGTCGTGCTTTTTACATGGCTGCGTCCAGCTGGGTCAGTGATGGCGTGCCGCGTTTCATCGTGGTCTTGCGATGTCTCAGCGCAGAGACAGAGATAAAGCAACAGATGAGGTGGGCCTGACTCTTGTCGCCCTCGGCTCCATCGAAGATGAGCTAAACGCTGCGAAGGCAAGAGTGATGAGCCTCAAACAAAGACTCGCCATGAACAGCTTCATTTCGACTGCTTCCGCACTTCCCCCCCCCCCCCCCACCCCCGAGCCATCAACCGCGAAAGGTGGGCTTAAGTGCGCAACGAACGCTGGTTCGAAGACACCTTGCCGTTATTAGGCGACGGCCACTTTAAGCAGTGGCAGTGTTTTCGAGTGAGCCCGACACAGCAGCTGCCGCTGCCAACCCTAACATGATTGCGCTAGTGACGTAATGAAGGCGTTTGAGAGTATGGACAGACTATAGGCCTTCACTTTTCAACAAATCGCACTGCTGCTGAAAATGAAAACAATTTCTCAGCGCAAAAAAATACTGACAGGGCACCGCAGTGTTGCGACACGTTTTCTTCTATTGATAAAATAAGCACACGGTATGCGAGAGTACTCCCTTACTGCCAGAAAAGTAGATGCGGGATCAGCTTTTGCGAAAAGGATCTTTGCCGGAAAGGAGTTACTCCTTTGGTGTGTGTCACTGCGCCCGAACGCCTTTCCGAAAGATGTCCTTTTGTCTAAAGGACTTCAGGGTGCCCGTGTGTCAGGGGCATAAACCTTTCTAAAACTAACGAGGTTACACCCAGCGAGTATAACGTAGGAACCTTTTCTTGACTTCTGTGCGTTATTGAACAATAAAAAATTCGCAGCGGGCGCGTTAACTAAAAGCCGAATTCCCCTGTCTCTCATTCCCTCTTAGCAGTCATTGGCATTTACATTGAGCACTATTTTTATTGTTCAACAACGCACAGAAGAAATCTCTCATTGGCACCACCTCGGAGGTCAAAATGTTATACTTGTTACACACTACTACAACGGCTACGAGGGCTGAACGTGTGCCGCCATAAGGAGCTTCGCCCCTAAAATATATATATATATATATATATATATATATATATATATATATATATATATGTGTGTGTGTGTGTGTGTGTGTGTGTGTGTTGGAGGAGCTCTTAGCTCGTGTAGCAAGGTGCTATCTGCTAGAAGACCTGCTGCACGAGCGGAGGACAGACGAGAGACTGAACAACGATCGCTGCGTATGCAAAACTTTCCCCACTTTACCTCGCTCACCAACGGCTATTATTTTTGTATTTTTTTCGTATCTACTGTAGATACTATTCCCGCACCTCTGAAGCTCGTAAAATGCAGGCCAGGCTTGACTCATACGTTTTCTCAAGCCCCAGCCGGCAACCAATGCTAGTGTAGAGCTCCACATACAAACGAAAGAAAGAAAGAAAGAAAGAAAGAAAGAAAGAAAGAAAGAAAGAAAGAAAGAAAGAAAGAAAGAAAGAAAGAAAGAAAGAAAGAAAGAAAGAAAGAAAGAAATAGAAATGTTCATAGAGATGGCAGATCAAGTCCCATTGGGATTGATGCAGCCACCAACTGGCTTTCTGTGGCTTCTACGTACCCATGGCTCCTGTTTCTCTTAGTTCCCTCCTCATTTCACCTACTCACAGCCCCCCCCCCCTTTTTTTTTCCAATCCCACAACGCTGCATACCTATATCGCCCTCTCTCCCTTTGTTTCGCTCTTTCTTGTTCTCTCGTTCTCCTGTCACGGGGAACGAACCCCCGCTGCAGACGCGCCCAGTGTTTTCGCATCGTTGTGCGGGCGCCAGCTCGCGTTGGTAGAGCGCTATCAGAGGCTTTCCTGTTTGATTAACTCTCGTGCTGATATAGTGATGGATTGGTTGTTTTATGGCCCTTCTCAAGTGCATAGTTCAATAACATCGCGAGGATTGGGGAGGTTTCAAGGGGTTCCAAACTTCAGACGCTAACCCTCGGGACTTTCAAAATTTGCATGTAATTATAAATACACGCACACGTACAAACGTATGCAAGAACATAAATGAAGTACGGTCGACACACAAATGCTTGGCTATATACATAGGCTTATGTTTCACAGCATAAATGCTTCAAGACTTTCAAGACGTGTAATCGGCTTTTTTTTTCTGTTTGCGCTAATGAAGTTACCGTACATATGTCTTTCTCCATATTACTACAATACAGCTCTCTATTACACTACGTTAATCTTTTGCAGTGAAAGCTCATATGAGCTTACTAGAAGGGCTGATTTTGGCGCCGCAGCTGTCCACCGCCTTCATCGGTGTCCGTGATTTGATTGATTGATATGTGGTGTTTAACGTCCCAAAACCACCATATGATTATGAGAGACGCCGTAGTGGAGGGCTCCGGAAATTTAGTCCACCTGGGGTTCTTTAACGTGCACCCAAATCTGAGCACACGGGCCTACAACATTTCCGCCTCCATCGGAAATGCAGCCGCCGCAGCTGGGATTCGAACCCGCGCCCTGCGGGTCAGCAGCCGAGTACCTTAGCCACTAGACCACCGCGGCGGGGCTCGGTGTCCGTGACCACTTTCACGTGAAATAAGAAAATCAACAAGAAAACTATTATTAAAACCCGAGAATAGACCGCTATTCGAACCCGGGCCCTTTGTGTGGTAGCCAAGTGTTCTACCATTCAGCTACGCCGGTGCTTGGAACTCTGTTGCAAACTGACCATATAGGCAGGCTTCGTGTAGCCCAAGGAATGTCACGCAATGCCAGTTGCGTAAGAAGATGGCGGTCGACTGCTCCGACCCATTTCAGAAAGCTCGGAAATATTTCTTCACTGTCGTCTGCCACAGCATGATCAATTTGTAGCGGATACCACACTTCTCCGAAAAGAAGTCCCGCCATATCCACGAAGTGAATGATGATGAGTGTGCAAAGCTCCGGAGGTAAACCTGGCAAACCATGAATCCTCCGTACATTTTGCCCACTCGATTTCATTACAACGCTCCCCCTAGCGTACGTCGCTGCACTAAATCGAACGATTGCCTTCTACCAATGACACGCGCCATATGTGACATCATTCCTGTTTTATAACATCTCGCATCTTTCATCATCAACTACAAGTACCGCCGTCTAGTTTATAACATCCTGCATCTTTTCATCATCAGCTACAAGTACCGCCAGTGAACACTGCAAGAACTAAACGAGAGGTGGCTACATACAGGGGACGGTACCGCCATCTAGTGAACACTGCAAGAACTAGACGAGAGGGGGCTACATACAGGGGACGCACAGCCCACGCATTAAGGAGCTTCGCCCCTGAAATGACGAATAATGACGTATTGGACGATTTTCCACTACACAAAAAATTATGTTGATTCACGGTGGAGTGGGTACATGCAAATTCGCTTGTAGCAGTTACCCAAAGAGTGTTTAAAGAAAGCTCTAAAAAGGCTTCTCTTCCAGTTCTCGCTGTTGCTTTGCAGTGCATCGGGCGCAGGCCTGGCAGTTTCATTCTTCGCGTACGATATTTGTTTCCCCTTCCGGCTCTCCCCGAAAGCTCGCAATTTTCCGGCAGCGCCACGTGCGAGGTAGTTCATAGGTTCGTTCCCGCGGGCGGCGATTGCCCACGCTTTGCGAGCCAGCGGAGGCAACGATCTTTGTAAAGAGTTTGCGTTTATGCACGCACGTATGCGTGTGTGATGCCGCCGATGCACTGCAATCGTCGCGCTGACCGGATTCCACACAACCTGCATTCGAGCGGGCTTTATATTTCATTTTTTTTTCTTCTAATGGACTCGAATGCGAACAGCAAACGACCGGGAACTGCACGTAAGCGAACAAGCGCGGGTGATTGTACGCGCACACCGGAGCGGAGTTGATGTGGTTTTCACATCTTTTTTAGGAGCTTGCTTCTTTTGCTCGCGGCTTTTCATGCGGCGGCTGCCGGCGTGTACACCAGTGTTGCCAGTGTGTACACTTCTGCGTTCGCCACTCAAAGTCGCCTCTCTGGAGATTCCAACAATGCTCACTAGATGAAGCGCCGCCACCCAAGGCGTTGGTTTTCGATGGCCCCCGCACTCGCCTCCTCGAAGTGACTTTGAAAGAAAGGGAAGAGTGTGGCGTCGAAACTTTTTCTCTTTCAGGAGGTCACCTCAGCGACTCAACACAGGGTTCAGAAGAATGGTAAGTTGAGGCAGTTGGTAATGATGCTTTTCTCTCCTTTCGTGTTTCTGTCTGTTTTTTTTTTTTTTTTTTTTTTTTGCAGTTACATTATGGCCACATAAGGGATAGGTACGGGGGGGGGGGGAGAAAGAAATGTGAAAAAGAGAGTAAAAGAGGAGGGTGTCAGTGGTGGTTGGTCTGAAAACTACCATCATCGTAAACGGGCATGGGCCAGAAAAATTTGGCAAATCCCTCTACTCACTACTGATTCACTTGAAGTGAAGACGGCAGCAGTTAGCTCAATAAATGACTGCGAAAGCTTTGAGCCATCATCGCAGTCTTTGTCAAAAACGAGAATCATGGGTGGAGAACAGAGAACGATAAGGCTAAGACGGAACTTAATTTTCTACTATCTCGTTAACTATAGTACGTACGTATTATGTGTTAAGTCATGTGTTTGTGTTTGATTGCTAGTCACCTTACGATTTTGTAAACCTGATTTCTTTGTTAGCTTACTTTTTTTTATTTTGTTTTCTCTTCCACTCCTGCTTGGGCCGACCATGTACCGCAGTATTGTGAAACAAATAAATGATTAAATAAATTAATACATAAATAAAGCTCTACCTAGATTTAGCAATAAATAAGTATGAGCCTGATCAGCTTTGCAATGCATCGAACATTGCGTGGCTTAGTACAAGCTTCTGAGACATTTTAATGGCTGATGCCATGATTTAGGGTAGCAAATCTATAAATAACATTTGCTGTTAAATTCATTACTGAAAAACGTTCGATGTACTGGAATCAAAGTGGGGTTTAAGGGGCGACTTTCTTGAAATTCAACTGAGAACAAGATGTACGGAGTAAAGTCGAAAAAAAAAACAGTAAAGGTATGGTAGGATGGTAAGACTATCGGGTAAACTATAGCCAAGACAAAACGCGCAAAACAACAGCAATTAATATAGAAAAAGTACCGTTCTTACGAACCCTGTACGGTACTGAAAGCCTATATACTAACCACACTTGCAACAGTGCTTATCTTATTATAATGGGGTAGTACGTAATACGAATAGCACAGTAAAATAACATATGTGTAGTACTATGACTCCACTCCTCACTCGATTACGTTCTTCGCACGCTACACTTATTACCCTCGCGAAGTTTAATTGTCAAAGTGTCGTAAATGCACGTATTTTGTTTCCCGGTCACCTACACCAAGTTTCTCAATTTGTGACATATGAATGAATGAATATTATTAATTAATAACAATTGATGAAGTTGAATATTCCAGAATACTGATATGAATAGGAGAGTTGCAATAGTGAAGGGGTCCGAATATTTTAGCCACCTGGGGTGTTGATGGTCCACCTACGCCCACACGGACTTCGAGCCCCCGAGTTTAACGTTGACACGGGCCTCGAGCATTTTCACCTATATCGAAAATGCGGCCGCTCCGGCCGGCATTCGATCCCGCGACCTGCGGTTCAGCCGCAGAGAACCATAATCACTGACGAATGAGTGAATCTTTCGAGGTACTGATGTTGGGGGACAGATCATTTCTCGATAGCGGTGAACTGCTACAGTGAGTTCTCTTCGTACAATAGAGCTTTCCAGACGACAAACTAGTCGTTCTGCGGCAGGGTTCGAACACAGGACCATCTACTTTTCAAGGCTACCATGAACTGCTTTGCCACCTTGCTGGCTGGCACTTAACTGTTTCTCGCAATTCAATGCCCCGCACGCTTCAGGTTGTCGATAATTTTACCGTCGTGCGGTGCCCTGCTAGCCTGCTTGGTAGCTCCACTCAGTTGCGCGTGCGCGTCTGAATGACGTTGACCTCCGGTTCGAATTTCGAAACCACGACGAATATTTCTGAGAATAAAAAAAGGGGAATCGTGCTTTTGCCTTTACATGTGTTTAGCTCAAAAGTATAAACGATTTATAGTACATGGTACTCTACTATGGGAGAGCAGAAAACAGTCCCAGAATTCGACGACCGGAAACCCTGAAGAGTGAGTGGGCACTACATAAAAGACACCGTAACTTTTTTTTTTCAAAATGGTTATATGTCGCAAGAACGAATTAGGGCTCCTCATTTCTCCGTAATCATGATAATATCTTCATTATTACGTCTCAAAACCAATCTACCATTACGAGGGACGCCGCAATAGAAAGCTCCGGAAATTCCGACTATCTGCCCCTCTTTATTTCAGACTCAGAGACTTTATTTTTTTTTTATTACACCAATAAAGGTATACAGAAGCTAAAGGTATAGTAATAGCCGGAAAAAAGACTTCTGTACTGGTTTTACGAAAATAGTAAACAACAAACATATCAAAAATTGTATGCAGTACACAAAACTTTGTTTGAATGTAGAATCGGAAAGACAAAAAAACACACAAGTTTACATTTCACAATACTTAGTGACTAAACTAGAAAAAAATCTTTTACACAGAAGTAAAAAAAAAAAAGCCTAATGTGCCCGGACATTGCAGTTCACGGGGACTCGAACATTCCACCTCCATCGCAATGTGACCGCCGCTGCCGAAATCGAACCCACGACCTTTGAACGAGCAGCCGGAAACCGTATCCACTACACTGCCTTGGCGGACCCATTTCCCTCCAGCCCAAGTTAGAGTTACACCGAAAATCGTCGTACGGCCGCTATGTCACGCAGAGTATACGTATAACCCCCAGTGTTACCAAAAAAAAAAAAAAAAAGCGAGCGTGCCCAGGCACACGGTGCGAGAATCGGGCATGGCGTGCGGTTTGAAACCGCAGCGGTTTTTTCGGCACGTGCACTCGGCCTCGGCAATAATCGGAATGCCGCGTAACAGCGCGAGCTTCGCATCTTTTTCGTTCGCTTCACATTTTTTTTATTGCTCTTCTTTTACGTGGACTCGCGTTCCGATGACGTTCCCTTCATGCTTCACAAAGTGTAGCCTCCGTTGTATACTTGCACTCGTTCCCGCCTTATCTCCCACTATTATCGATGTTCTTCTAGCTCTTCTCGGAGCACCCGTGTTTTGCGCCGACGTTGCGATTAGAGAGTGGCGTTCTTTTAAGTGCTGCGCAGTGCGTGCGAAGCTGCGAATAAATTGCTCTTGACAGTCGTGATAGCGCCGTGATCATGTTTCTTTTCAAAGACGACGGTCTTTCTTAGGATACTTGAACACATCGTTTTCGTCCGTCTGTCTGTCCCTCTGTCAAACAATTCAGCCACCCGCCCAAAGGCCTTTCTGAACACCTACCTATACAATTGGTAGCTGCGTTCATACTTGTGAACATTGTCGGCCAAAAAGCAAATATTACGCATATCTTAGGCGCAACATCAATACGTCTGTATTAGGTGGCGTGTTCCTTTACTACAAAATACACAAGCCCGCAATTTTAAAGACCCTAGTGTTTTTAGCCTGCGCTGAAAATGCGACGCTATGAACGAAATAACGCCGGCAGAAGACTATCGTTTCCCGACGATATTTGCAGCGAGGCACGCAAATTGGTGGTCTTTTTTAAAAAGGTTTGTTGAAGAGCAAATAAACACAGTTGTTAGTTGGCACTAGTTTGTGTTTCATCTGACTCCTGTCTTCTTCTAAGTCGCACTCTAATTGTCTGATTAAATTGATAAGTACTTTAAGAAGTACCACGTGATACTGTTTTGCATATGCATCTCTAATATAACCCATCAGTCACCGTGAGTGCATTTTGGTATCTGTTTTTCACTTCAGCAACACGAATTTCGATATAATACTTAAATGTCATTAATTCCTTTTTATTGTTGAAGCTTTGACGATTGTTCAATTATTCGCAAGAAATGTATGCCCCTCACCAGAGGACTATAATACTTTTGTGAGTATCTCTGCCCAGTCAAGACGACCTGCTACCATGAAAAATGCAGCTACATACCTCTTTCATAAAATATATCTGTTCTCTCAGCTTCCTTAAAAACTATAGTGCAATAGCCTATATATAGTTGGTATGGGTGAATTGTGAATAACAAATGGTGGAATAGGATGCAATACACGGGGCGACCACATCTTTTACTTTTTTCAGCCAGACCGTTGCCCAGACACCGAGCAAACGCCAGGAAAAGTCTCCATTAACAAATATTGTAACACGTTTATTATTATCCACTAAAGAATCCGCTAATAAACTTTTTACGAAATTGCCGCAACCCGTCGAGATTCTCTCTCTGTACAACGGTCACAACGATCTACGATGCGTGCTCCGTTTGTTCTCCTTCAACACATTATAAACAATTCAGCAGTGCCATATATGGCTGCGTTTTAAAC
This sequence comes from Rhipicephalus microplus, assembly GCF_043290135.1. NCBI lineage: Eukaryota > Metazoa > Arthropoda > Arachnida > Ixodida > Ixodidae > Rhipicephalus > Rhipicephalus microplus. Next base: position 197,643,015 of record NC_134705.1, on the reverse strand, counting down.
AATATGTGGGGCAGTGGCGCTATGTTTGGTCCAATTTTTGTCCATATGTGGCCAACAGTAGCCACATATGCAGGCATACATACTCATATACGACCGCATATATGTAGATATCATACTTAGCATTCCCGTAAGAGACATCAAATACTGATGCACATTTCGCCGGCAATTACTGCAAACCCCTTCCACTTGGTGTGCTGGGGGTTATACACGCTATTTGGACTACGATCTTATAGCTGACGGTGAGCCCGGGCTTCACAGCCCTGCACAGTATTACCGAATGCGTAGCTCGCCCTGACACTTTATATTTCATTTTCAGTACCCTTTCATGAATATAAACAAGCGTGTGAATCGTCAACACTCCACAATTCGACTTGTGTGACAGAGAAAATAAAAATAAAGTAAAGCAACATAAAGAGAGCAAAAACACCCGTGGGGTGAATTGAAGGCATGCGCACGTTTCGATTATGAGGAGAAAACGGCCCGCGCGAAATTCGAAAAGGAGTCGACGATGTTTATGATGGGTGATGCTCCTGAAGGTGGGCCGAACGAGAAGCGAATCTATTATCAGCAGCAGCTTGACTATGGCCACCGCAGGACAAAGGCCTCAACCATGTTCCAACAATAACCCGATCGTGGGCTTTGTGCTACCACGCCATACTTGCGAACTGTTTAATATCATGGGCCTTGCCTCGCCGCGGTGTTATAGTGGCAAAGGTACTCGACTGCTGACCCTCAGGTCGCGGAATCGGATTCTGGCTGTGGTGGCTGAATTTTCTACGGAGGCGAAAATGCTTTGGGCCCGTAAGCTCAGATTTGGGTGCACGTAAAAGAACCCCCGGTGGTCGAAATTTACAGACCCCCACTACGGCGTCTCTCATAATCGTATGATGGTGTTGCGACTTTAAACGCCAGGATTGTATTGCGATTGTAAAATCCCATTGTTTGTCTCATGTACTGGCGCACTTTGGCGATCACATGACCATTGCGACAAGAAATACGATTTACTATCATCATGTAAAATCTCATAGAGGAGAATTCATACTAAGCACAAGACTCACTGAGCACCTTTCCCAAACCGACAAATTCCACAAACACACGCATGTGATTGAGGGTAGACATAACAAAAAATACTAAGTGCGTTCTCAAACTGCACGCAAAATTGTCGAGAACTCTTGTAGTGTCTGTTCTTCTATCAATGTTTTGTATGCTGTTCGCAGCGAAATTTCAACGTTATTTTTCACTCAATATTTGCCCCACAGGTTAAGATGTATTTATTATTAAAATTTTGATTACCTTGATGTAACCATCTATCATATCCCAAATAAGTTGTGCAGCAAAGTATACAAAGTGCTTCAGCTACCTGTCACCTAGTTATGCAAAACAAACATGTGATCTACGCGTGTAGAATTTGCGCAGTATAGTTTTGAGTCGTATGCAGCACGAGAAGGCAGTATTTCCATTCGACAAGCTTTGAAATGAAGACAAATTAATTTACTAATACTAACCTTGTAATTATTAACACCAGCGCGAAATCTTCAACGTAGAGCTTACTCTAAAGTCTCGAAATGTGTTATCCACACTTAGGTAACTACCAATCCGATAGGGTGAGTAGTGAACAAATATTGTTTTCTTGAAATTTACCACAGTAACCAAAGCAAATTACTCAGCAGAAAAGCTGCGAAATTCGTTCAGCAACATCACATTATTTCGTCTATGATATGACAGCAGCTGTTTTTATTTGTTTTGTAGCTTTAGTTTAATGTGCACAATATGAAAAGGTATACTTGGTGCCAGTTAGTTGACACACCCCGTTGAGTAAATTTAGAGAAATGTAAATCAGCAAATTACGACCAGCACAATGATTAATACTCACTTAATCGGGATGAAGTCTCGATGTTACCCCGGAATGTTGAAAGAGACCGCGCACTCCACAGAAGGTACCAACACCGGACTCGTCGTCTGCGACGTTCTCGAAGCAGACGACAACGGTGGACCGCTGGCGCGAGTGGCCGACGCGATAAATCAACAGCAGTCGTTGCCGTTCCAAGGCGATCACCAGCACGGCACAAGAAGTGTTAATTCGACGCGATTCCGACGCCGAAACGCATCGTGGAATCCCGGAAGGAGGCGACCGGTCGAATCACATCTCTCGTCGAGGCGTCGCGTCAAGCTGGAGTCGTTGTAAGCGTCCTTGTTGCTCCACTTGTCAAAACGGAAGTCCATTGTGGCAACGTCTCCTCGACGTCATCAAGGCCGGAAGACCCAGTAGCGCGTGACTGGATCAACTTAACCGAGTGAGTGCAATCCAAAGGGTTGATCGTAAAGGTCACGTCTTGATGCCTCGGTTGTGGAAAGCGGGTATCAGTCCGATACAATCAGCGCGTCGGCTTATCTCGAAGAAATGTGCGAATCTTCATCGAAGAACAGTCACGAAGAAACCATGAACATTTCTACACCGTAGCTTCTGTCCTAAGCTCACGGTAGTGTATCAAAGAAGTCAAGGTATTGCTGGCTTCGTTCCAATAAATATTCTCCGCAAGTGCAGAAAAAAAATAAGAATTATAAGCGTGTGAGCCTATAAAAGTGAAGCGGAGACTGCGCGATGTGCAGAAGGCAGCACTTTACGATATAAGTAGGCCTAGGAACGGCATCGCCCAAAATTTGGACGTCCAGCACCGGTTCTAGGCTCCCGGGGTACTAGAACAGTTGCCGGAGAAAAGGGCATAGAATGAAAAGGGGAAAAAAATGTTCGCATTTAATCAGGAAGTGCAACACTAGAATATAATTCGGCTTATTATTTTTGCCCCCTCGGGATCTCCCGAGGGAGAAGTAATAACTCCGAAGTGTTCTGTGGCGACCCTTTTGACAGATGCTAAAAACGTGAAAAATAGCGAAGCTGCAAGATGCGCCCGAACTTACGCAGGTCTACTCGAGGAAGTACACTACGTTACACTAAAGCCAGCACCAAAAAAAAAAAAAAAACCCTGATTCCAAAAAAATGGAGAGGGGAAGGGAACAGTCGGTATCCCAGAGGGGCTAGAATGAAAATCCCTAACGAAATAAGAATACAGGCAAAGGGAAGAACCACCAGAGAGTCAACGTGCGACGTGTCAAAGTCGATCAGTCAGGGAACGACGTCCGAGAGTTGACAAGGCGTCTCCCGCGATTCGCAGATTCCGCACGGATGCTGCAGCGCGGGAGAGCGGAGGCCGGTGTCCGGCCAGCCGGCGTTAAGAGCAGCGGCGAGCAAGGAAGCGAGGCAGGAGCGGCGCACGTGGATCACACCGGGGCTAGGCAGCGCACCGCACCGACCGCCGCCCGATCGCGAACTGGCCCGCCTCGCTCCGGAGCCGTGCGGCGAAAACACCCTCCCCGAAGAGTGCGGGAGGGGGGAAACCTCCGCGCGAGGAAATTCCCTCACTCTCTCGAGTGCAGTTGCGCGCGCTCGCATTTAGCGGCAGCGTTCGAGGTCAGCGCTACCTCACGATGGTCGAACGCCGCTCGCGCGGCGGCGGAACGCAGTTTTTACGGCAGGGTGCGGCAATGATGACGCCTATCAGAGCAGCTCACAAGGATAACTGTTTTAGGTTTAGGTTTCGATCGACGGCATTGAAAAGGAATATCTGCCATTCTCAGATGCATCGTCGACTTCCACGAGGATAAGTGTTGGAGAGTTAAACCAGCTGGTCGAATGCTGCTGCTACCTCCGACAAGACTTAGCAAAAGTAAAGAGGTTAGAGGGAGACAACTTTAAACCAATAACTACTACTACTACTACTACTACTACTACTACTACTACTACTACTACTACCGAATAAATGGCATTGTACATACACAGTGGCATGACTTAGTTTCACCGCAGAGTGTGGCAATATGACGCTTACCTGGTGGCAGCCTACAGCGATAGCAATTCAAGGTTTGGGATCGAAAATTTCTGCCACTTTCAGGTGTGTTTAGTCGATTGCTAGACCCATAACTGTTGGAAAGTGTTGAATTAATTTACATTGTACAGACATGACAGAATTCCCGTTCTCGTAGAGGGCTCGCAGTTACAGCTGTCTCAAGTAGGGAAGGACAACAGGGCATAAAAAAAAAGCCGTTGTGCCATTTACAATCCCCTCATGATCCATTGATGATGGCAGCCTGCTTTTGGTTAAGCTACGCTAACAATAGGTGTAAATAACGTCAAGCTGTGCCGTCTCAATAGTTCTCAACTTAAGTGTTGGGGTTATCAACTCAAGCCTTCTGAAAATAATTGTTGGGGCAAGGGTTTTTCGGTCAACTGTCCACTCCATAAAATATCACGCGCTAAGTGAACCAGTTGACCAAGAACAGTGTTCCACACTGACCATCATGGCTATGATCGGCGCTGGCTAACACTTCAACGTCGGCATGTCCATAAATACTTCATAGACGGCATGGTCAGGAGGACGGCCACCGTTGTAGCCCAATTGGTATGGCATCGGACGCGTCACCTGAGGGTTCTGGGGTCAGTGCCTGTAAGCGGCAAGCTTTATTTTCGTCTAATTCGATTTCGTTACATTGTAAAGAAAGACGTTGTAAAGGAAGGCGACATGTCATAATCCCTAATCTACAGTAAAATACTACAAGTGATTGGCAGATTTTAGAAACGGCGTACGCAAAGAAAGCGGTCGTTGAGTGATACCCAAGAGGATAATTAACGCACGACGCATGCGCACTGGCGACAAACGCAAGGCTTAGCGTACAGTATTCTAAAGTAACATAATGTTTCCTATGCAGTCATTGATTTCATTGCCCGTTAGTGTCATTCGGTTTACAAAGAGACGATCCCTCGATCCGCCCCACTATCTTCAAGCCTTCTGAAATATTCAACCCAAGATGCCTCTCAAACACGCAAAGAAAACACATTTGTTTATTCTTTCTCTTTATTTTCAGAGGCCTGCTTTACAAGTTCTTCCTTAAAATTGAACTTCGGCCCAGTCACAGAGGAAAACCTCAGACTGAAAAAGCGCCAGCGAGTTCTCTTCAAACTTGACGGAAAACGGTATTCTGCAAGATGTGCGGTATCGAATCGCTTTCTTGTACACATTTCTCGTCTACTCAGCGCATCCTCCGAGTCCCATCTCACAGTCTAAGCGCGTCTCACTTCAAACGTCATTCTTCCTTCGCGACGCCCTCTCGTCAACGCTCTATTCAGGCTGCACGTCAAAGTAAATGGAATAAAGGGATGAAGTAAGCAACGCCCGTACATAATATACACATAGGGCAAGCGACACCGTCACTCGCTGCGTCTGTCTTCTACGGCTCATCGCACCCGTCCACGTTGCGACGAACGCCGTCAGCAAAACGCGTCACGACGCGAGCTTCTTCGGTCACGGAGAAAACGGGATTTCTCGGGAGTAGGAGGGAAAGAGAGACCGCAAGCCGCTAACGGAAAAAGAAAAAAAAAAGAAAAAGGTCGCCGCTGCCGTCACCTTAGGTCCCTACGTTAGGCCTAAGACTCGCGCACAATCACGTGGTTACTCCACGCCTCGCGACGCCCCGCTCGCTCCCATGGTTGCCAACCCTCTACGCCTTCTCCGACTTTTTCGGCGCACTCAGCATTATTCGCGCGGCCATCGCCACCGCCGTTCGCATGATCGCCCCACGGCTGACAGGAAATGGTTGCCGCAATATTTCCTTTTTTTTTTCCTTTTCTGGTTATTTACGTTCTTTTCACGCTTTCCTTTCTCTGTGTTTTTCCGTTTTCTTGAACGTTCCGAAGCATCGTTGCCTTCGGCGGGTAAGCGAATGTGTGAGTACATAAAACGGCTTGTCAGGATCCGCTGAGACAGAAACTTCGCTTAAAGAGCCGTGCGCGAACTCGAGAACGCTGCTCTCTCTCTCTCTCTCTCTCTCTCTCTCTCTCTCTCTCTATATATATATATATATATATATATATATATATATATATATATATATATATATATATATATATATATATATTTGCGTCTTACGTGTGTCGTTTTGTCGGTGTTCGTATCGTGTTTTGGCGCTGTCGCCCGGTTCTCGTTCGTGGATCGGTTTTCGCACGGTTTGCCACTGAAAATGCTTTGAAACGGTCAAGCACTCTCTTGTTGCTGCTAGAACTGTCACTGTGTTCCCACGAAGAATGAAAGAAAGAAATGAAAAGACGGAGGAGGTGATCAAACGAAACAGTTGAAAGCATCCACCAAAATGACAGTTGCACTCGAAAGAACGGTCAGGCAAACTGACTAAGCAACAGTTGCATCCGCACGCGAGAAAACTTGGCTGCACAACGCACGCAAGAAAACGCTACGAACTTAATTACATCTTTAACCACCAGAATGAATGGTGTTCACGTATAAGCCACGAAGTTAACGCATGAGCTTAGAAAAAAAATAGAGAGAGAAGACGGGAGAAGTGCAGACAGCAACAGAAATAACAATTTAAATGTTCTGTAGACAATAACAAGTATACCCATTAACGTCAGTCCTTAAAGCACAAGCGTGTGGTAAAACATTAATTTATAACCACCGCTTCTCACCTTATTTCTTCATTTTCTTTGTCCATCCTTTCCGTATTAAGCTTAAACTAGTGCGAAAAACTAAGACGTATGAAGAACAAAAAACACGTGCGCTGCTTACCTGTCCTAGTTCTTTTCCTGTATTTTTTTTTTGCTGTTCTTACGTGTTAGACGGATTCACCCCAACTTGTTAACTATTGGTTCTAATAAACACCATCTGTTTATCTGCTGCTATAGACGATAAAGTTATACAAAAGAGCCTAGTCCACAGTCCTAAACGTCGGATATAACCATTATTTTTTTCAGAAGCTCATCAAAAACCAGGTAGTCTGGATAAAGCACGTACACAATCCACGGTCTGTTCTGAATTCACTTACGAAATACCTGCGTTCTAAATGAAACAACTGTAACAGGTGTAAGTGTTTTAAGCGGCGGCGTCGAAGAGAATGAGCGAAGACACGAGTGGGTGTAATAGAACATGACCGATGACTGCCCCATTCGTAGCCACAAATCTGTCACAGTCAAGGCTTGACGACCGTTTCGCGATCATTAGGGAACGTTGAAACGGGAGCTAACAGCGTGGAGGGGGGGGGGAGGGGGGGAGAGCTCAATGAAATGGAAGAAGAACGGGAGAGGCAGCGACCGGCGAGATTCACTCCTCCTGCCGAGAGATAAAGTGCGACGTTGCCGGAACAGCAGCGATTCCTAAATGACAGGTTGCGGGAGCTCCGCCGAGTCCGTTAATGGTTTCTCAACGCGGAGCTCTGCCGCTGCTGCCGACGCGGAGGTGTGCCGGCGTAAGTGCACGGAGCGGTGTCTCTGAGCGTACTACAGCCTATTAAAAAACCACGTGTGGCTATGACGTACTCCACGACTCCGTCAGGTGCGAAAACTGACGTGTGCGTTGTTAGACATAATCGTATGGAGGCCGTGCATAATGAAGCGAAGGTTGGCGTAACAGAGTTACATTTACAGCAAGGCTGTGTCTACACTGTGTATTCTTCTTGTAGTAGTAGTGGTAGTAGTAGTAGTAGTAGTAGTAGTAGTAGTAGTAGTAGTAGTAGTAGTAGTAGTAGTTGTTGTTGTTGTTGTTGTTGTTGTTGTTGTTGTTGTTGTTGTTGTTGTTGTTGTTGTTGTTGTTGTACGACGATTTTGGATTTTACGTCCCAAAACGACGATATGATTATGAGAGGCGCCGTAGTGGAGGGCTCCTCCAGGAATTTCGACCAACTGGTGTTGTTGAACGTGCACACAGGCCTCGAATATTTTCGCCTCCATCGAAAATGCAATTGCCGCAGTCGGAATTTGATCCCGCAACTGCTGCTGCAAGTAATTCCAGCGTGTTATCTATTTGTACAACAGTTCAAATTGCATTATGCACGTTTTTTGCTTACATGGCTTCTAACCAATGTTAGTAGCCTGAAATGGCAGCCACAGTGACGTGACTACGGAATACCGTCACGCATGTTTTGCTTTGCATCGCTAGATTGTGGCAGTTCAGTGTATTGGCAGTGTTATTGAATTATCAACGGACACACGTCGTCCTGTGCATGTTTACTGCTTACGCAGACTATAACAAAAACTGTAAAAACAAAGTTTCTCTGTTACCTTTCTCGCCCAGTGCTGTTTGCCACGAATATCATCATCATCATCATCATCATCATCATCATCATCAGCAGCAGCAGCAGCAGCAGCAGCAGCAGCAGCAGCTAGAGTTACAGTATCTGCTATATGCTACGGAAGGTAGCATATTGAGTAACTCTAGCAGCAGCAGCCTCACTACGTCCCCTGCTGGCCTGAGGCCTGTCCTATGTTCCACCAGTCAACTCGGTCCTGTGCTTGCTGCTGCCACTTTATACCCGCAAACTTCCTAATCTGACCTGCCCACCTAACTTCCCGTCTTCCCCTCACCCACTTTCCTTCTTTGGGAATCCAGTCAGTTAGCCTTAATGACCAGCAGTTATCCTGCCTATGCGCTACGTGCCCAGCCCATGTCCATTTCTTCTTCTTGATTTCGACTATGATAGCCTTTACCCCGGTTCGTGCCACAAATGTAACTTTTTTTTAAAGATCCACGTTAGCTCCCTTATGGAAAGTCACGCCTTCTACGACTCTCGGAAAATAGCACAATCATTCTCGTTAGTTAACGTGTATTTTTAAATGGAGTTACAGAATATGTGAACGGTGTAAAAAGAGTAATATGTTGCGAAAAAATATTTTTAACGCTGCTTCTTGAAGCTCTAGTACTAAGATGTCGGCCAACAATGTCTGTTCAAACTGTATGTTTATAGCGTGCCATTTCAAAAATTGCAGGCAATCCTGATTCATAAAATACCGTTAGCGAAGACTGCCTGCAAATAGCGAAATGTACTTCAAGATGAAAATATTTATTTTAATAAATGTATGTGGGCAGAGTTATGTGCTAATGCATGGTACCTGCTACTTCGCTTATCATACAAATAGCTGCCGCAGCAAAGTAGGAAACAAATAAAAATTATATAAAAGCTCATAGTAAAACACTCACGCACTCAGTAGTTCTTGAACTTAAAGAAAAAAAGGGGGTACCCCCCCCCCTCCCCGGTGTTTTGTGGTTTTATTGCTCGACAGCTGAACCCAAAGTCGCGAGATCCAAGTTCCGCCGGCTGTATTTTGACGGATGTGAAGTGCCGGAAGCCCGTGTACTTGGAAAGAGCTCCCAAAATTTCCAGAGGTTTTCGTTACGAAGTACCTCATATCACATCGTGGTCCAGGGACGTAAGACCCCAAGCATCATATTATCATCAGTACAAAAAAATGTCCAGTCAGCAGAAAAGCTTCCCAAGCACGCACATAACCACTAAGAAAATGTACACACACAGCCCAATGTGCTAAGGAAGTAAGGAAGCAACAAAAGGAAGAAGGCAGGGAGGTTAACCAGGAAGACATCCGCTTGACTACCCTACGCTGGGGGATTAGGAAAGGGGACAAGAAAGAAAGGGTCTGCGTAGGGCACTGGAACTCATCAATTCTGAAGAAAGACCAAGTGAATGGGCCATGTTTTTTGACTCGAAACCAACGTTATACAGTGCCTGCAGTCAGTTTTCCGACGCACATGTCACGACCAGTTGACCTACCAAACCGTGAAACTTCACCACCTCTTAATACAAAAAGGCCACGACATCATCTTTCAATGGTTACCAGGGCATTGTGGTATAAGTGGAAATGATTCTGCAGATCATTCTGCTCGCACGACACATGAAAAAAGCAAACAGCGTTCCAATTCCGCTTTCAAGAGCGGACGCGGCGAGGCAGATTCGTCAACTGGCCCGAAGTCTCACACTGAGTGAGTGGAACACACCAAGCATAAGACGTACAAGACTGCACGAGCTTGACCCTTCACTACAACTCCGGCCTCCACCCGGCCTACACTGACGTGCAGCTTCGCTTCTCTATCGCCTTTGGCTGGGAGTTGCTTTCACGAAAGCTTATACCACGTTGATCGGAATGACTGACAGTGCGGCATGCAACGTGCTAAGATGCCGAAAATGAGTTATGATCGGCTATGAAAAAAAACCCTTGGAACCCGCGGTGTTGCCGCGAGTCAACGCTCCGGACAAGCGTACTTCGGTGACTCCGCTTTCCTCGCTTCAGTGATTTTTCACCATTCGCCTCGGTGGAACAGTCGCTACGGTGCTGGGCTACTGACTTGAATGTCACGAGTTCGATACCAGCCGTGGCGGCCCCACTTTGACGGAGGCGAAACGGTGGATGCCGGTCAGCTGTTCGATGTCGGGGCAGGTTGAAGAACATCAGATGGTCGCAAATTTCAGGAGCCCTCTACTAAGGCGTCTCTCGTCGTCATATCGAAGTTTTGAGACGTAAAACCCCCGATATCCTCATGTTATTATTAGCAATTTCCCGCAAATCGCGGGATCGAATCCCGGTTGTGGCGGCTGCATGTCCAATGGAGGCGGAAATGTTGTAGGCCCGTGTGCTCAGATTTGGGTGCACGTTAAAGAACCCCAGGTGGTCAAAATCTCCGGGAGCTCTCCACTACGGCGACTCTCATAATCATATGGTGGTTTTAGAACGTTAAACCTCACATATCAATCAATTATTAGCCATTTCTCACGTCTTCAAGATCCCACCTTCCCCTGAACTTTCGTCTTATTTATGATCGGCTCTGACAAAGAAAACTTTCCTGCATTCGTCGCATATTCCTCCTGCGCTCTCTCGCCATCCACTCGCAGATCAACGAGAGCGGTTCTCAGAAGGCAGTCCACTTTGACGTTTCCCCGTGACTCCGCATTCTGCCGGCTTCAGCGCACGCGAGGCTGCACACGCGCGCGCATACGTGCCTCCGGCAACGTGAAAGCTTTGCGACTATACGGAGTGAGTGGACACCGCGGCGTAAGTGTCGCCGGACGAATCCGGTTTTCAATTTGCGTCCGCGAGAACGACGACGACCGTGCGCGCGCTGGACGTTGCCCCGCCCGGGTGACGCGTCGCCGGCGTGTAAAATAGCGCCCGCACTGTCCCCTGGCGGTGTTCTACGGCGCGACGTCCGAAGCGTCCGTGACTTCGCATAGCGTCCGCGCTCTCATCACAAGCGCGCGAGAAACATGAGCGCGCTGCGCACGCTCGCACTCGAAATGCCATCGTCGCCGAAACAATTGCAGCGTCGCGTTTTGGACAGCCGTGAGAGCCGGTGACGCGTCGACAAGAGACGAGCAATTACCAAACACTGTCGCGAAGGTCACTGCACTTCAAGTATGGACTATTTTTCTCTAGAGGCTTATCTACCTCCTTCTTGTGTGGGGTTTGCCCAATCGTATAGAAACAGAAACACATCCTTGCATAAATATAAAAACACATAGGTAAAGTCGGTAATGCACCTAATTAATGTTGAGCAAGACAGTAAATGTTTACTTGCACCACGTCTATACGTTTTCGTGCTCTTGTATATCGGGACGTGAATTAATAAAGTCGTGAAACATCGTCTGCACTAATCTAAGCGTTTTCATGCGAACGCGTCTAACCGTAACACTGCTCGTTGAAGACACGGCACACGAAGGTTAACAGCCAAATATGGCGATATATCACACCCATCCGTGAGAAAGTCAATACTTGTTGGTTATTTCCACTGGTGCCCTCGTCCCCCTCCCACTCTTAAACGTCTCCCCACACCACTGAGGGCGTGGTATACGGCTTTGTCTAATGAATGATTAACTGTCGGCTCAGCCCGCTGGCGCCACGGTAATAAATAGCCGTAAAAAATGTGGAAACAAAAATACTAACTACATCTAATTTTCTCTCCTTTCTTTTCTATAGTTATCGTATTTTTCTCACGGTTTTATGTCTGACAAGTACAAGTGCGATATTGAAAATGCTTGTCAGCTCTCAACTACGGCGTCTCTCATAATCATATTGGGGCTTTCGGACGTTAAACCCCGCAAATTATTATTCTTAAAAGCTTGTCTGTTTATCTATCACCTTCTTGTGTGTGGTTTGCCCAATCTTATAGATACAGAAACACATTCTTGCATAAATATAGAAACTTATAGGTAAAGTTGGCAATGCACCTAATTATTGTTGAGCAAGACAGTAAATGTTTACTTCGTTCTTCAGCATCACTTACTTCTTCACGTCATGTAATTGTAACTTCAGAGGTCTTTAAGACCATTATAGGTTGTATCTATATATATGTATGTGGTCGCCAGTGTAAATCGGGAACAATCCCGGAAAAAAGAAGCGCTACAAAAATAGAATAAATAACAGGAGAACGTGAGGTCCTCTGGTAAACTACAATCTTGCTGTGCTGTTAGTTTGCGCAATTAACCAGCTGATTTTTATACATGCAGTTGCACATGCAGGCTGAGATATGTCTGCACGTATGTACGGTATGCATGCACGCTATGCTAAATACCATTTTTCTTACCTAGCTACACACAAAGAAACGATAAGTTATTTCGAGGAAACATTAAAACACACTATTTTTGCGACAATACATGATAATTGATGTTGTTTAACATTTCGAAACTACGATATGACTGTGAGAGGTGCCGTAGTGGAAGGCTCCGAGAGTTTTTACCACATGGCGCTCTTTAACGGGCACCTAAATCTAATAAAACGGTCCTCGAGCATATTAACCTCCATCTGAAGTGCGACCGCGGCGGCTGGGATTCGATCCCGCAACCTGCGGGTCAGCAGTGCAGAACAATAACCAGTAGCCCATCGTGGCAGGTTCACAATATTCGGGTAAAAACGGTAATAGGGATTCTCGTTGTGTCTAACAAAAAAACGAGCCTTTAAATTCTCATTATACTGTTTTTGTGTCGTCTTTCTTTGCGTGTAGTACATTGGAATAGAAACACTGCTTAGTAAGTGCAACCAACTGGCCCTTAATAGTGATGTTTCTTGGGCGAGTTGTAACTTCATATCTTAATATTGTGGCGGTACAACGCGAATAAAACACAGCTACACCTTGGAACGATGAAAGCAGCGTGTCCTCAACAGCTGAGCCACAAGATTTTTTTCTTCGTTCTTCAGTCAAGCCAGAGGCCCACCATCTGGTGTCCGCTAAATCCCCCCATCATCGTTTTTGTCCACATGTAGACACGGGTCATTCGCCTCCCTCTCAAAGAGCATCGACCCGATGCGAAGTCAATGACGCAGTTTTTTTTTTTTTTAAGAAAAGTCTCACGCAATCACTCGCTGACGTAAGGCTTCATGCGCACTAGTGACGTGAACGAGTTCAGGATGGTGCTGGCGACGCTTGGTGCCACACAAATTGTCGGGAACGACTTCGTAAGTGACGTCACTCAGTTGTCGCAGCACTCGGTATGGCCCAAAGTATCTTCTTAAGAACTTTTCTGGTAGTCCTCGTTTCCGTACGAGTGTCCAAACCCATACTATATAATATTGTCGCGGTACAACGCGAATAAAACACAGATACACCTTGGGACGACGAAAGGCAGCGTGTCCTGAACAGCTCAGTCACAAGATCGTCTTCTTCAGCCTCGCGAGAAGCTAGAGGCCCACTACCTCGTGCCCACTAAATGCCCCATCATCGTTATCGTCTACATGTAGACACGCGTCATTTGCCTCTCTCTCAAAGAGCATCGCCCCGATGCGCAGTCTGTAATGCAGTTTTTTTTCTAAAGTAAAGTACCATGCAATCACTCGCTGACGTAGGGTTTCATGCGGACTACGTGAACGAGTTCAGGATGGTGCTGGCGACGCCTTGTACTATACGAACAGTCGGGAACAACTTCGTAAGTGACATCGCTCAGTCGTCGCACAACTAGGTACGGTCCAAAGTATCTTCTTAAAAGTTTTTCGGAAAGTCCTCGTTTTCGTATGGGCGTCCAAACCCATACTTTGTCGCCAGTTTGGTAGACGACTGTTCTGCGGTGAGCATTGTAGCGGCCTGCATCGTAGTCTTGCTGCTGGCTGATCCGTAAACGTGCAAGTTGCCTAGCTTCTTCTGCGCGTTCCGTAAACGTGTCGGCGTCCGGGACGATGTCGTCGCCTTCGTGCGGTAACATTGCATCTAACATGGTTCGTACTTCCCGTCCATGAACGAGGCTGAAATGTGTCATGCGGGTCGTTTCTTGCTTGGCCGTGTTGTATGCAAACGTTATGTAAGGCAAGATTGTATCCCAGTTTTTGTGTTCGACGTCAACGTACATCGAAAGCATGTCTTCAATGGTTTTGTTTAGACGCTCTGTCAGCCCGTTTGTTTGTGGGTGGTATGCGGTGGTCTTACGATGCGTTGTTCCACTCAGCATCAAAACATGGTCCAAAAGAGCTGCTGTAAATGCGGTTCCTCTGTCTGTGATTACGACGGTTGGTGCACCATGCCTCAGTACAATATTCTCGATAAAAAATCTTGCCACCTCCGCTGCTGTACCTCTCTGGATAGCCTTTGTCTCGGCATAACGGGTCAAATAATCCGTCGCGACGATAACCCATCGGTTGCCTGCAGTAGAAGTAGGGAGTGGGCCCAAAATGTCCATGCCGATCTGGTGGAATGGAGTCATTGGGACCTGTACGGGTTGCAGGAGGCCAGCTGGTTTAGTTGGCGGTGACTTGCGTCGCTGGCAGTCGAGACAGGTACGGACGTGGTGCTTCACGGCTGTGGTTAATCTTGGCCAGTAATACCTTTGCTGTACCCTGGCCAACGTTCTTGTGTAACCCAAGTGGCCAGAGGTAATCTCGTTGTGGCATGCTTTCAGTACTTCGGTGCGAAGGGCTGCTGGGATGACGAGCAGATAGGCAGATCCCGTCGACGAAAAATTTCTTTTATAGAGTACTCCGCACGTAAACAAAATGATGACAACGCTCTTGCGAAAACTCTTGGCGCCTTCCGAGATCTGCCATCCAAGTAGGTAATTAAGCCAAGCAACTCAGCGTCGTCTCGTTGTTGCTGCGCAATGGTGGTCGTGTCGAGGACACCGAGAAATGATGTTTCCTCCTCCTCGGGTAGGGTTGCCGACTCAATGGGTGAACGGGACAAACAGTCGGCGTCCATATGTCGCTTCCCTGACTTATGTACGACTGTCATGTCGAATTCCTGCAGCCTGAGACTCCAACGCGCTAATCGGCCGGTAGGGTCTTTAAGATTAGTTAACCAACACAGTGAGTGGTGGTCGCTAATTACTTTGAAGGGGCGGCCATATAAATACGGACGAAATTTTGTAACTGCCCATACCACGGCGAGACACTCCTTCTCAGTCGTGGAGTAATTAGCCTCAGCACGTGTTAACGTTCTGCTTGCGTAAGCGATTACCCTTTCTGCGCCATCTTGCTGCTGCACAAGCACAGCTCCCAGACCGACATTGCTAGCATCGGTGTGAAGCACCGTAGGGGCTCTCTCGTCGAAGTGGGCAAGGACTGGGGGTGTTTGTAGTCGCTGGCGAAGATCGTTAAAAGCAGCTTCCTCTTCGTTATTCCACTCAAAGGTGACGTCTTCTCTTGTTAGGTGAGTTAGTGGTGATGCTATGCGTGCGAAGTCTGCGATAAATCGTCGATAATACGCGCAGAGGCCGAGAAAGCGTCTGACAGCCTTTTTATCGGTCGGCATAGGGAACTGTTCTACGGCTGCAATTTTTTCAGGATCGGGACGAATACCAGCATGACTGACGACATGACCAAGAAATCGCAGCTCTTCGTAGCAAAAGTGGCACTTCTCAGGCTTCAACGTCAGGCCTGCGGACTGTATGGCTCGTAAGACCACCTCAAGTCTTTCAAGGTGCTCGTCAAACGTCGCGGAAAACACTATGACGTCGTCCAGATATACTAAGCATGTTTTCCACTTCAACCCAGAAAGCACGGTATCCATGAGTCTTTGAAAGGTAGCAGGGGCTGAGCACAAACCGAATGGCAAGACCTTAAATTCATATAACCCATCTGGTGTCACAAAAGCGGTCTTCTCGCGGTCTCTCGGGTCCACCTCGATTTGCCAATATCCACTCCGCAAGTCCATTGAAGAGAAGTATCGAGCATGTCGAAGTCTGTCGAGAGAGTCGTCTATACGTGGTAGTGGATATACGTCCTTCTTGGTCACCTGATTTAGCTTCCGGTAATCCACACAGAAGCGCAGGCTGCCGTCCTTTTTCTTAACGAGGACTACAGGCGACGCCCAGGGGCTCTGTGAAGGCTGAATGACGTCATCTTCAAGCATTCTGTCTACCTGCTGTTGTATCGCTTCACGTTCTTTTGGAGCCACGCGATAAGGGTTCTGGTGAATAGGTCTCGCCGTTTCCTCGGTAATTATTCGATGCCTGGTTAGAGGCGTGCGGCCAACTCTTGATGTTGTCGAAAAGCAGTCTTGAAATTTGGCCAGTAACTCAAGGAGTCTGCGTCGGTCGTCTTTTGGCAAAGTAATGCTAACGTCCAGAACAGGCGCTGAATCAAGATTTAGTGACTCGTCGACTACCGCCAAGCAGCCTTCGGCATCTATGACATCGTCGAAGTAAGCGACAGCCGTGCCTTTAGGAAGATGCCGGCGCTCAGCACTAAAATTGGTCAGCAGCAAGTCCGTGCGTCCAGCAGCAACTCTGACGATACCTCGTGCGACAGAAATACCGTGGGTGAAGAGCAGCGAGCTTATTCGGTCCGCAACTCCTTCGGCGTCAAACTGAGCAGCGGCGGCCACAGAAACAAGCGTGCATGACCTCGGAGGGAGAACCACATCGTCATCAGTAAGACGCAGTTGGTTTGGTCGCGCCTCTGGGGAATCGGGTAAGCCCGAACTGTTGCAAAACGTAATCAAGCTCTCTGGTATGTTGATGACGGCACCATATTCCCGTAAAAAGTCCATGCCGAGAATTACGTCTCTGCAGCATGCGGCGATAACGACGAACGACGCCGTGAAAGGAGAACCTCCGATGTCAATTCTTGCGGTACATCTTCCCGAGGGCATCAATAACTGGCCTCCTGCTGTTCTTATATGAGGGCCCGTCCACGGCGTCTTCACTTTTCTGAGGCTGTCGGCGAGGTCCTGACTGATAATGGAGAAGTCGGCACCAGTGTCGACTAAAGCTGTCACTTTCTGGCCGTCGAGAAGAACACTAAGGTCAGCAGTCACAATTTCATCGTTTTCACGGCTTATCGGCTGTATGGCGTCGTGCTGTGGGGGCTTCTTGTCGTTATCTTTATGGCCTGCAACCTTGCCCCCGGAGGTCGCCGCTCTCAGTTTCCCCGGCGCGGGCTAGGTGACCTTCTTGTATTAAGGTTCGCATAGGTGCGGTGGTGCGACAAAGGCGAACGTGCGGGGGACGGAGAGCGGGATTGACGTCTCGGATCAGGAGGCTGAGCAGGCATTGCCTTCTCTGCAGTGGTAGAGCCGTCCTCAAAGTGATAACGGGCTCCATAGAAAGAGGGGTCGTCACGGCGCGGAGTGTATTCGTCGTTGGCACGTCGACCGTCAAACCAAGGTCGTTGAGGACGGAATGAATCACCTCGATGCCAGCAATGACGGGCAATATGTCCTGCACCTCCGCAGTGAAAGCATAGTGGACGCCTGTCCACGGTGCGCCATGCATCTGTTTTCCGGGTCGGTGGACGCGTCGATGCCCATGGGGTGGCTGTGGATGGCTGGTTGTGTGGCTGTAGCGTAGGTGTTTGATGCAGTGTATAGACGACTCTCTCGACAATATAATATAGTACCCTGGATTCCCTATTCTAGTACCCTATTCTCAATACTCTAGCCCAAGAAATTGAGCAATCGTATCTATACAGGAAAAAAAAACTACAACGTGGTCTGAAGACTCTACATATAGCCGTTCAGAAAAGTGCCTTCTAGCTAACTACTCCCGACGATATGCGTAAACAAATGAAACCAGCGCGTTAGAGTGACAAAGCCCACGTGCACGTTTAAGATTCCCCTCACAACCGGCCCTTCTGAAAGACAACCTGCTAGTGCCTCGAGCGTCGTATACACCGTAATAGTCATGCTAGTTTCGGCATCTTTGCCCCAGCATGCTCTGCGCACAACCCTCAAAACGCATTCCGCCACTGACACGTGTAGTTTCTGACCTTTTGTCTTCTTTCAAAACGCGACCCATTGTTTTCTTTTGTTCTTTAAAGTACCGCGCGCTGAAATGCGTTGAGACGCTTAAATTGAGCGAGGACCGAAAGGAAAACTGAAAGAAAGAAAGAAAGAAAGATAGACAAATGGCCGAGACACATACCAACCAACACGACGACCGTATTGTCACACAGCAGCTAGAAGACATTGTCTGCAAAAGCGTCAACCGCCGAAGCAAAGGCATGCGAGGTGTCTTTTCGTTGAGAGGAGCGCGTGACCAGGAATTTCGAGGGTGGACGCACGACACACGCGCCGCCTGGCGCCCCTTTGTGCAACGCGTGTGCCGCGAAAACGAATGCAGCGCCACCTGTGACCGAGTCTGCACCGAAAGCAGGCCAGATACGATCGCGCCGTCTTTTTTCAACTGTAAACGAAGCGAGGTCAAGCCCATACTGCAGCGGTGGTAGGTCAAAACCGTTAACTGGGTGGTGTGGGGGAACCAGCAGCGTCAGCAAGTTCTTTTGGATGGTCTCCCGAAATTAGGTCCCCTCCTAAACTCCTGCTATCTCAAGCAACAAAGGTCAAGGTTCTGTTCAGCGTTTCAACATTCGTTGTAATTCATTTCATTGTTAGTGTCGTCAAGTTAAAATAAGGGATAACAAATCCACAAATCCGGTTACAGAGTTGTGCCACGAATCAAGAATCACCCAGTTCTGGAAATGTAAAACCAGCTGAAAAAAGACTTCTTTCATGAGCGCTAGTTAACACACTCGTCTATGCACTTCAAAAGTAGTTACTTGTGTCCACCTTCTAGTACCCCTTCACGCGATTATTGCGACAACATCTCAAATACCCATCAAAATTGTATTCGTATACAAACTGGGATAAGATATCAATTTATTTTCTATAAGCTTGAATCATTGATAAGAAGTGGTTGTGTGTGAAAAGATCTGTCCAGGCCTTCAATTCTGCTTCAGGTCTTCACTTAGTACCTCCTCTCTTACAATAAGATAAGTTTCTTTAACCAGCATTGTTCTTAAAATAAAAAAAAACTTGCTACGTAAGAAAGTGGGCCCTTCTGTCCTCCATAGCCCCTACGATGCATGAATTCTCGGTGACGTTCTAGTTCAACGTTGCGCATCGCACACCATGTCTACGAAAACGGAAGTAAGCACACTGAAAAAGTAAAGAACATACAAAAATAACTGGTCTTTGTGAAACGCTCAGCCACGACACGTTGTTCACTGTCACAGGAGAAACGTGCCAGCGTCGTCGACTTGCTTCCGAGAATAAGGAACAAGAAATAAAAAAAAGCCTTCAACATGAATAACAGTGGCCAAATAAACACGGCGTACGGTCAACGGATGCACGCAGGAACCGACAGAACCTTCCACGTGAGCGCTGTCCAAAACAACAACTCGGCCGTTCCGTCGACAACCTTAGGACGGCAAGTGCGTGGACCGTTACTGGCGAAGGAAAAAAAGTAACGCACAACTATAAATCAACGCCGACATCGACACCGACAAGGCGTTGCAGTGGAGGCCAACGGAGAAGGCGAAGGTCCGTTAGCATGTCACGGACACTGTCGTTCGCAAGGGCCCGAGACGAAAGACAGCCAGCAGGATGCCGCCGCACGTCGCTGCGTAACACGCCGAAGCGGAACTCACGCTGAGTCGCGAGCGCGCGTGACTTCCTTCCTTCAACCCCCTCCAGAGGAAGAGGAAACAAGAATGGGGGGGGGGGGGGTCAACACTGACAGTGTCTTCGTTTGTTTATCTTCTTGTTATTTACTATATAGACGGTTCTCTCTTGAAGCAGCTTGTATAATCCGTACAGTAGCGTGGTAGCTGTTGAAAGGGAGACAAGACGAGCAGCATGCCGGGTAGAGAATGTGACGCCAGAGTGTTCTAAAGCGTAGCGCATTCAAGACCGCTCATCAGAAAGTCCTTTCTCGTGTGCTTGCCTTCCTTCTTCATACTCGTCGGTGTCGTTTAAGTCAATAATAGTGTTCAGGTCACCTGGCTACACTAACGCTAACCTCATGTAAACTTTATTTACTCTTTCTGATCAATAGAGCTTGCTCCTTTGTCAGTTCACCTGATTTAAAATGCTACAGCATGTTCAAAGGGGTTCGTTACATGATCTACATTGTCTCTGCTAGAGTTCCTACAGTATACTCTCTTCGACTTTGCTCAGTAGCTTGTAGCACTCCTACATAGCTATATGCATAACAACTGTGGTACTTCGCAAACCATGGGTCACTTGACGGAACACGTTCAGATTGTTATATTTGCCTAATCAGATTAGCTTACTTACGGGTGTGCGAGTTTCTTACCGGACGGAGTCATTTCTCGTGTATAGGGTTATACAGCAAGTCCACTTGCCCAAACGTTGAAATCCACCTTCTCCGTGCCACGTATCATTTTTTCATCAATTAAAGCCCGCATCTTCCCCTGCACACTTCTCTTGTTTCGCGTGGTTTATGTGCCACATGTCGCTGGACCAGAATACTGGATTATGTAGAAACACAGCCGGGAAATGATCGTGCTTGATTTCGGTAGAACACTATTCCCACCTAGTTCACAGTACACGGGGCCTGCAGTGTGCTCCGAGTCAGCGCGAGTGCGGCACTTGGCTAGGAAGTCATGACTCGTCAGCCCTTCTGGAGATTCGCCTTAGTTCCATGACGTTGTAACTGAAAGATGCTTACCAGAACTGCAAGTTGGGTTAGTTGGTGATAGTTTGTGCTAATAGGCGTAGACGGAAGAGAAGATAACCAAACAGTACAGGCGCCTGCATTAGAGCCTGTCCGGTGTCTTTTCCGTCTGCCTTTGTCGCGATACGTTCAGTATGAGTTGAAGGTGTTTCGTCGCCAAACCAGACAACGCGTTAGTTAGCCTACTTGACGAGGACAAGAATAGGAGCGCACCGATCACGCGCCGAACTGGCAAAATAAACTTTACGGATGAAGTTTTGTTTGCAAGTCCAGCGCTTGTCCTGTGCCCCCCTCTTCTTCTCCATTGCCTTGCAACGAGCTGTTGAACGAAATGAATGGTAGCGTATAGGTGTTTTATGCTTCAACCATCTATCCGACTTACAATCGTGATTCAACATCCCGCCTGCTCGTCCACTGCCCACTGTTCGTCAAACAACCCTCCTGTTCCCCCCAATGGTTCGTTATCTGCCGACTATTCTCAATGGATGATCCGGTCCCACAACTATAGAGGGGAGTTGGGGGAGTTTCGACACCCCCTGAAATTTTTCATGCTTGAATTTTTAGGATGATGCTAAAGTATTTACACGCCTTGGCATCAACCCCCAGTTGCGAATGTTGGCCGTTCCACACATAAAAAGATCCCCTCGATAAATAAAAAAAAATCCTGGGTACAGCCCAGTGGAAGGTGACATGTCCTCTTCGTCGTCAAGTCCTCTCGTACACTGCACGCTTTTCGTCACGACGAAACGCGTTAACGTGTCGCCCCCACCTCTCCTTTTGTCTCGCCTGTCGCGGCACGTGTCTGCCACGCAACACACGGGGCTTCTGTGACGCGTCCCTGCTTTTCCTACAGCCTCTGCGAGCCTGCAGTCCGTCCGTTTCATATTCATGGCTGGCACGGTCGGCTGCCTTCCCCTTGAACCAACCCGCGTGTGCCTGTCCACCGTTTGTTCGTCTTCTAGCTTGCCAGGCTTATCCCGTTTCTTTCTTCATCTTCTTCCTATTGTTTCTCATATCCCAAGAACGCCTTGGCGTTGTGCTTCTTCGCGGCACGCGCTCATTCTCCGAGCGAGTCTTTTCTTCTTCTTCTTCTCAGCTTGCGGCTTGTCTTCACAATCACCACTCGCTTCCCCTTCTCTCCCACTGTGATCGTCCAATACAGGAAGGCTGCGGGGCATGTTCTCTTCTTCATCTTCTTCTACTGTCTCATGCAAGGCGAGCGTTGTTTGTATTGGGAAAGGGTCCAGCAGACCGCCACTCTGGTACATTTATTTTGTTCTCGCCCCTTTCCGCTTGTTCGCGCCTCGTTCCAGCGCCGCGTTGTTGTCTCTCGGCTTTTTGGCTTTGGCTATGACTGGGCTGCGCTCCCGGGCTTTCTTTTTGGCCCCGTCGGCTAGCTCCATTGTGGGACCACTGGAGCGTGAACCACCGGCTGAGAAGTTGGTCGGACGACGTTGCTTTCTTTCTGTGCTGTTTAAGTTGCGGTTTGCGCTTGCGTCGTTCGTTTTCTCTTTTTTTTTCTTTGTAGCTTCCCCTCATTCAGGCAGCGGGAACGAGATTCATCGCGTTTACCGAACCGCGTCGATAGATGGCACACGTGCTTCTCACAGTTTTCGTCGTCGCTTCTGCTCATGGACACAACGTTGAGGAAGCGCCAAGAAAAAAGGTGGCATACAGCCCTCAGTATATCTATCTATCTATCTATCTATCTATCTATCTATCTATCTATCTATCTATCTATCTATCTATCTATCTATCTATCTATCTATCTGTCTATCTATCTGTCTGTCTATCTGTCTGTCTGTCTGTCTGTCTGTCTATCTGTCTGTCTATCTATCTATCTATCTATCTATCTATCTATCTATCTATCTATCTATCTATCTATCTATCTATCTATCTGTCTGTCTGTCTGTCTGTCTGTCTGTCTGTCTGTCTGTCTATCTATGTATCTATCTATCTGTCTGTCTGTCTGTCTGTCTGTCTGTCTGTCTGTCTGTCTGTCTGTCTGTCTGTCTGTCTGTCTGTCTGTCTGTCTGTCTACCTACCTACCTACCTACCTACCTACTTACCTACCTACCTATCTATCTATCTATCTATCTATCTATCTATCTATCTATCTATCTATCTATCTATCTATCTATCTATCTATCTATTTATCTATCTATGCCTGTCTGTGAAGGCGTGCCGCTATCTGCCTGTGCTCATATATCTATGTAGCACCCCTCAAACCTAACTGTCGCAGTGAAGCAGTGGGGTAGTGGTTGCGGTGTTAGACTGCTGCGCCTCCCCGCGGCCTGTTACGATCCCAGCCGTGGTGGTGTGTATCCCGCCGAGCCAGGTTCGACTGGATAAACACACTGTGCGGTGCGTGTGAAGAGGAGAAGGAGGAGGAGGAGGAAACGGCTGACCACCGGAAAATTTCCTGTAAAGGGCTTCACACACTTGACGAGAAAGGTGGCCACCGAATTTCTCAGCCTGTACAGGCTTACTGCACAGATTGAAACTAGCTCAGGCATTCCATCGTCGTCACTTGCACCTTATCGGCCGTGCAGACAGTCCTGACTGTGGAGCTACGTGGCACTCTTGGGACTACTGAACAGCTCCTGTGCTACCACTCGTAAGCTTTCGATGCGCGTTTATGCTTCTCTTTGGAGGAGAGTATCCTTTTGCAGGAAAGTATCCGGTGCTCAGCCGTCTCATCCTCCTCTCCGCACGGGCCGCGTAGTGTGTCTATCCCGTCGAACGTAGCTTGGAGCACTGTAAACCCTTGAGGACATCCACTTTCGTCTGCCGATGTGCCGTAACAGCATCGGTGGGCAAGAAGAGCTTTGGAAAACAGCCCGCTCATTTTCTACACTTTTCTTCCCTTGCTTGGCGAAATATATTCAAATAAATGGTTATTCGAGCTACATAAAACCGATAATACATTCCTTTGAACTTTACGCACGTTGCTTTTATCCGAAAAACTAAAGGGGGATGTTTCTTACCATTGAAAAAAAAAAAACTTGAGAACATGCTTTCAGTTTCAAAGTTAGGAACTGGTAAATGAGGTTGCCGGAAGTTTTTTTGTGATGCAACTCCTGCAATCTTGAAACCGTCTATGCATATCTCCCCCTCCGGAGTCATGTGTTGGCGCATGCGCAGAGGAGGAGCGGACAGACGCCAAAGTCCCTCTCCTCGCGTGAGAGCGAGCAGGTGGGAGGAAGTGGAGTGGACGAGATGGCAGAGTGCTGCCTCCGCTTTGTTTCTCCTCTCCCGTTTATCTTTCCATTACAGCTGCCCGCTCGTGTATAACGCTGCGCTAGCTTTCTCCTTTGCACTCTCCTAGCAGCGCTGGGTGACCACTTTGGGCACACACAAGGTAATACATAAAAACGGGGGGGGGGGGGGGGGTAACATAAGCGGTATGCACAACATATACACAACTCCATACACAAATGAAACATACACGGAAGCATACAAATCGAAACAACAAATGGAAACCCAAGTTAACACCAAAGCTGCTTCGCACCCCAACACGGTTGCCTTTAGTGAAAGAAGGGTTTCTGGAAGGGCCAGTTGGTACATGATGCCGAGGGGAAGAGCGCGAAAAACGGGACGGAGAAAGAACACACGACACAAGCGCTGACGAACAACTGCGTGTTAATTTATTACACATGGAAATATATAGCTGAGAACAGGAGGCTTCTGAAAACATGAGGAGGCGCGATATTAAGGAGGCTTTTCAAATAAACACCAAAGGGGATATGTGCTTCAGTGACCCGTCACTCGCTCTCCTGGAAGAAGAGATAATATTATTTAGTAGTTACCTTGTACATTTCGACTCGTGGCCGATTCGTTTTTGCTATTCACTCTTATGTGCACGTGAAGGTTCTTGTGTTTTGTTTTCAGCTATATATTTGCATGTGTAATAAATTTACACACAATTGGCCGTCAGCGCTAGTGTCGCGTGTTCTTTCTCCGTCTTGTTTTTTTTTTTTTTTTTCGCTGTTCCCCTCAACTCTGTTAGTGGGAGATGGTGCAATTGTTTGTTTATAGCGCTTCTTAAGGCGCAGTGAACTTGGCTGCAATATGAAGGTGAAGCCAAACGCATGTACGCTCAACGCGCTGCCATTGGTCTTCGCGTTTGTTAGATATTTTTTGGACAATAACGTCTGATCGGTGCGGAGCACGAACACTTCAAAAGGAAATGAAAAGCATAACGTATGCCATACTTTCGCAGAGCTGTCCAAGACCCACACCAAAGGTATGTCGGCTAGCATCCCTAAGCGCAAGAATTATAGGTCGTATATATTAACGCAATGGCATTAAAGAGATAACTTCGCAGAAATGCTGCTGTCGGCGTCAGTATCGGCGTGGGTGTCATTGATCGTGAGCGAAAAATCGTCTTTCGCGTTACCGGAAAAGTGAGAAAGATGCAAATGAAATAAATAAAAGTTTTCAGGTCCGAGTAAGGATCTAACCCCGGCTGCCTGCGTGGTGAGTAGTTGTTTTACCACACAGCCACAAATATGCTTGAAGATTCAGTGAAAATAACGTTCATACTTTACAAACACACGCATCCCGTATACAGTTTTCACAGTAGAGCACGTAATATCGCAGCATTATTGCGTGATATAAGCGATCGGGCGTCATACCCTGTGATTATTATAATGACGTCGTAGTTTAAAGCCGTCCACCATTGCAAAATATATACGCGTTACTGCGCGTATCCCATTAAGAGCACGTAGTGGGTGGGTTTCCCAGGCACTATTGTCAGTTATCATTAACAATGTACTTAATTATGCGCATACACAAAGCCAAAACTTGACGAACATGTAAGGAAATATGTAGATTAAGTGTTAAGGTTTGTGCAATAAACATAATTTACAGCGTTAGCATGCATATATAGTACAGATACGAGAATCCGCACGCATACGGTGACGCACGCGCATCAATACTAAGCACGCACCGACTATAAGTGTTATTCAATCGCGATCTGATTAGTCACAACCTGGCTATACGGGAACCAGGCCAGATGAAAAACTAGCCGCGCACATCCACCAATTACAGACAGCAAGCGGCACGACCACTGTCGTAGAACCTCCTCAATGCGCGTTTAGAAAGTTTCTTTAATTGTAGGACGCGAACAGATAGACACAGCGTCTATGCAACAAGGATATTAACACACATAGATAGCATACTTCTCTGACCCTTTCATATGCACGAAACACTTCAACAGTAATGCAAAGTCCAAATCTACAGGGTGTCCCAAGACTGCCAACCAAGGAGGATTTGTGCCAATGCATATACTAACACGCATTCGTTGACTCGAGTCATCTCTGAGTTTCTAAGCAAAAGTGCGTTGTGATCGATAAGTAGACTATTCGCAGAAATGCGTGTTGAACTATAGCAGAGCTGTAACAGCTGTCCCTATAGCGTAACGCGCCGCAGCAAGTTTGTTTAGAAAACTTGTTAACTATTTAGAGTACCTGGAGCTCTACTATAGGAGAGCAAAGAGCCATCTCGAGGGCATCACACTTGGTCAGGCCGTGTCGACAAAAATTACTCCGTGAACGAGTTCACGAGGTGAGAAACAATCCGTGCACAGTGGCGCAAAGCCACAGCTTGTACGGACGCGCACTATGCTTAGAAAAAAATTATTACATCGTGGTACGGAACAAATTATAGGAAACAGTGTTCAAACACTAAGGGCAGCAATAAACACACACCAAACGACTGGGCACAAAGTGTATAAAACGTTAAAAAAATTTTACAGTTTCATAAAAAGTCCGTTACACGTGCCACTACAGACGAACATGCGCCCACACTTATCATATTATACATGATTTACAATACGATGTATATACAAAATATACCTAAGTTCACATCGAGTATCTATGTACATAACATGCTATGGAGCAGGCTATTTACATAAATGCATGGTGATGGCCATGGCAGTTTCATATACAACCCACGGGTAACGAAACATGCAGACACAGAAAAGTATGCATACGTACACGTTATATACACGTGGCAACTACTGGCTCATGGCTTGGCTGCGAAAACCAGGCCAGGTTAAAAACGGGCTATAGGTGAAAAATTAGTCGTACGCGTCCGTCGTCCACCCACAGGAAACGGCGTGACCACTGCAGTAGAAATTCCTCTTCCCCAAGGAAGAACAGTTCCTCCGACAGGAAGAACAAAAGTTCCGAGTACAATAGTTCGATAATTGGATACAAATCACGGCGACGGCAATCCACTGCAGTGCCCTCACGTCTGTTACCCCACAAACAGAAAGCCCCCACTGCAATATATAGAAGGTGGACGAAGCGACTGCGTGGGTGACGACCATGCAGAAGTAACGAAACGATTAACTTCTGTATGCCACGATAACCTGCTTTCACGGCTGTCCAAATTATACCCTTGCAATAACACATTGCTGAGCACATGCTGGTTTCACTCTTGTAGTGGGCAATTAGGGCGAGTGGAAGGTGGGACCATGTTTAACCTATCCAGTTTGTCTCGTGTGGGGACTACTTCCCATCCCAGACGTCAAATAATGTCGCGGACATGGCCAGGCAGAAACTATGTCGTAATCGCGCTCCACGAGGCACGCCTACAACGTGCTAGACGGGCTGGAAGAACCAGAGGGAGCTGGAGGGCCACCGTTATATGTACACCTGCAACGCGGTTTTCTAGTATCTCTACACCAGGACAAACCAGCGGTGCGTGGCGACAAGATGCTACAGCCGTCGAATAAAAATGCAGGTGTCTTATGAATTGGCGGCGCAGAATTAAGTCGTGGTTCTGGTAACAAATAAGCGTATCTCAGTACCTAAGAAGTAGAAGGCCAGATCATGCGCAGGCCACTGATCACCGTGTAGCAAGCGAAGCAAGAATCTATGGAGCAAGCAGCCGGCAGTGAACAGACACAGATGGGAAAGCGAATCCACTGATGTTGCGTGGTTGTGCCAGTGCAACACGGCAAACCAGCTCAGTTCCACCCGACCAGAAAATAGAGCCAGGAAGGGGTCGAATCGACCTAGTTTACTCGCAATGATGGTTCTACAACATTACAAGCGTATACCATGCACGGCCGCAAAATTTAGGCTGTGCTAGGTAGCACCTTTCCAATAGACGTAAATTGTACTCTTGCAATTCCCGCACATGTCGTTTGACATCTTCGTGTATTTGAACCCACGCGCGGACGTTTATATTTCATAGCAAGTATAATCAAGCCCAAAACGCGAATACAATGGCTTTTTTGAAAGATGAAAATGAGGACTTAAGAGAGGTGTCTGGGGAACCAATGAACAAATATTGGCATTTTGAAAAGTTTAACGCCACGCCTGCAATTTTCCCATACTCAGAAAAAATGCGTAGGCTAACGAACAGGCTGTCCTCGTTCTTCAAATACAATGTGATGACATCGGCAAAAGCTGTAATTTTCCCCGTACAACTTACAGGTAGTGGGAGGTCTCGAATGTATAGATCATTAACTATAGGGATCGCACGAATGGTTCGAGACTAAGCATAAAAAGAACCGGAAGTAGAGGACACTCTTGGTGCACTGTGCGGGTAGCAGGAAA
Source organism: Rhipicephalus microplus (assembly GCF_043290135.1). Lineage (NCBI taxonomy): Eukaryota > Metazoa > Arthropoda > Arachnida > Ixodida > Ixodidae > Rhipicephalus > Rhipicephalus microplus. Next base: position 197,614,708 of record NC_134705.1, on the reverse strand, counting down.
TGGAGTGCTTTCATAACCATCAAGAAACAACGAGCTGCGTATATTTCTGTATGAATTTCTGATGAGTTACGAAGTTTTGGGGGAAGCCAAACACCGTTATTGCGCGAAATATGTAGCTGTGCTCAAGGCGATCTAATGCCTTTTCTTGATCAAGGGAAACCAAGAGTCCACGTGCTGATCTCGCTATCGTGTACGCAATGATGTCACGTGTAACAAAGGTCAGACTATGAATTTCTTTTACAGGTATCGAGTATGCCTGATGATGTAGGGCAGGTACAAGGCTTCTCAAGCACCGAGAAACAACTGTATCAAGTGTTTTAACCGACGTCGAAAAATGTAATCAATCTCTATTCCTCCGGACGAACTGACGAAGGGTCATGTTTAGGTATTAAAAGAATACCGTCGCCGTCACGAAAGATATCCGGGAAATTAAAGTTCTCAAAGCAACGGCAAATAACAGAGGTGAAAGTGAAATAACAGAGGTGAAATAACAAGGTGAAATAACAGAGGTGAAACATCATATCATCCGCGAACAGATCCCTCGGTTTCCTAAAGCGTCATTTGCGTCACGCACCACTAGACATAAAACTTCTGACTTACAAATCGCTCATCAGACCTAAACTAGAATATGCAGCGCCCATCTGGAGCCCGCACCAGATATACCTAATAATCGAAATAGAATCTGTACAAAATCGTGCCACTAGGTTCATTCACTCTTCATATTCATACGACATAAGCATATTGTCGCGACGTCAAGAGAGAGGTCGTACTCGAAGACGCTGAGAAAACAGCAGCGGGTCGGTCTTTTTGTTAACCGCGTGAGAGAGAGTTCCTCATCTTTCTCGTTGTTGCGTTCTTCATAAAAGCGTGCAGATGCGCGTATGCGCTGTCGCCTTCGTCTTTTTCGCGGGACGCACGTGACATTTGCCTCCCTCCAAAAATGGCATCGTCCCGATGCGCAGCCAAGGCACTCTACTTATAAAAACGCACATATGCACCGGCACGCACAGGACAAACGAGAGTTAGCTGGACAAGTAGGGTTTCATCCGGATGACATGCACGATTTCGGGTGAGCAGTTTCGGCGACTGGAACTGCAATTGCCGTCGGGAATAACTTCATAGTTGATGTCGTTCAATCGTCGGGTGACTCGATATGGGCCAAAGTATCGTCGTAATAGCTTTTCTGAAAGTCCGCGTCGACGTATTGGGATCCAGACCCATACCTTGTCGCCTGGTTTGTAGGTTACTAATTTATGTCGTAGGTCGTACCGTTTCGCATCTTTGTGTTGCTGGTGACAAATACGCACGCGGGCTAGCTGTCGGGCTTCTTCGGCACGCTGACCAAATTCTTCGGCGTCAGCGTGAGTGTCGTCACACTCGTGCGGCAGCATAGCGTCCAACGTTGTAGTGACCTCGCGCCCGTGTATTAAACTAAACGGCGTCATTCCGGTAGTTTCCTGCCGGGCAGTATTATAGGCGAAGGTCACATAAGGCAAGATTTCGTCCCAGTTCTTGTGTTCTGTGTCGACATACATGCAGAGCATGTCTGCGAGGGTCTTATTAAGCCGCTCTGTTAGTCCGTTTGTTTGTGGGTGGTACGCCGTTGTTCTCCGGTGAGCTGTACCACTGAGCCTGAGAACCGACTCCAAAAGTTCTGCCACGAACGCAGTTCCTCTATCCGTGATGAGAACTGTTGGAGCACCATGCCGAAGGACGACGTTTTCTATGAAGAAATGAGCCGCTTCTGCTGCTGTGGCCCTCGGCATGGCTTTAGTTTCTGCGTAGCGAGACAAATAATCAGTGGCGACAATGATCCATCTGTTCCCTGTGGTAGAAGTTGGGAATGGGCCCAGGAAATCCATTCCGATTTGGGCGAATGGCTTTGCTGGTACTTGAACGGAATGTAATAAGCCTGCCGGCCTGCCGGGTGGTGCTTTGCGTCTTTGACAGTCGGCACATGTTTGGACGTGATGTTTCACAGCAGCAGGTAGGTTAGGCCAGTAGTAACTGTTTTGCAGACGGGACAATGTTCGAGTGTAACCGAGATGACCAGAGGTGACTTCATCATGGCAGGCTTCCAGAATTTCTTTTCGCAGTGATGCAGGGACGACGAGCAAGTATGGGCTGCCGGTGGGAGAAAAGTTTTTCTTGTATAGGACGTCGTTCCTTAAACAAAAAGATGGCACTCCTCTCGCAAAAATTCGCGGCACGTCTTCCCGTCGTCCTTCTAAGAAATCGATAAGCGAAAGCAGGTCAGGGTCACGGCGCTGCTCTTGTGAGATAGTGGCCGCGTTGATGACTCCCAAGAATGCGGCGTCCATAGACTCGTCATTAATAGCGGCAGGCTCAACGGGTGACCGCGAGAGACAGTCTGCGTCGGTGTGCTTCTTCCCTGATTTATAAATAATGGTCATATCAAACTCCTGAAGCCGAAGGCTCCAGCGTGCTAAACGGCCGGATGGGTCTTTCAAGTTAGTGAGCCAGCAAAGCGAGTGGTGATCACTGACGACCTTGAATGAGCGGCCGTACAGATACGGTCGAAATTTGAGAACCGCCCAAACCACGGCGAGGCACTCTTTCTCGGTAGTCGAGTAGTTCTCTTCCGTGCGAGAGAGAGCTCTGCTGGCATAGGCTATCACTTTCTCGGAGTTATCTTGCCATTGTATCAGTACGGCGCCCAGGCCTACATTGCTTGCGTCGGTGTGAAGTGCTGTTGGCGCTTCCTGGTCAAAGTGCGCCAGAACCGGAGGTGTTTGGAGGCGTTGGCGTAATTCGTTGAACGCTGTTTGTTCCTTTTCGCTCCAAAGAAAGGGGACATCCTCTCGTGTGAGCCGCGTCAGAGGCGCCGCAATAGACGAAAAGTTGGCGATGAATCGTCGGTAATAAGCGCAGAGGCCTAAGAAGCGTCTCACTGCTCTTTTGTCATGCGGTGCGGGAAACTTTGCGACAGCGTCGATTTTGCCCGGGTCAGGTCGAACACCTTCGTGGCTCACCACGTGGCCTAAGAAGCAAAGTTCGTTGAAACCGAAATGGCACTTCTCTGGCTTTAAAGTCAGGCCAGCCGAGCGTATAGCTTGTAGAACTGCGAATAATCGACTTAGGTGCTCCTCGAATGTAGCTGAGAAGACGACAACGTCGTCTAGATAAACCAAGCATGTCTGCCACTTAAGTCCTGATAGCACAGTGTCCATTAAGCGCTGAAAAGTGGCTGGCGCTGAGCATAACCCGAATGGAAGCACTTTAAATTCATAAAGACCGTCGGGCGTCACGAAAGCAGTTTTCTCACGGTCTCTCTCGTCGACCTCTATTTGCCAATAGCCACTTCGCAGGTCCATCGATGAGAAATAGCGTGCATGCCGCAGCCGATCAAGAGAGTCATCTATACGTGGCAGTGGGTAGACGTCTTTCTTCGTTACTTGATTTAACTTGCGGTAATCTATACAGAAACGCAAGCTGCCGTCTTTCTTTTTAACCAATACCACGGGGGATGCCCAAGGACTCTTGGAAGGCTGTATTACGTCATCTTGGAGCATCTTCTGAACTTGCTTTTGGATCTCCTCACGTTCTTTCGGAGCCACACGGTATGGGTTTTGACGGATCGGTCTCGTATTTTCTTCAATGATGATTCGGTGCCGGGTCAGTGGTGTTTGCTTGACTTTCGACGTGCACGAAAAACAATTTTTGAACTGGTGTATCAGCTCTAGTAGGCGCTGTTTTTCCGAGGCTGACAGGGTTGAGCAAATGTTGACAGACAAAGGTGTCGAGGCTGGGATGGTCGCCTCGTCCGGTTGCAAAGCGAAGCAATCTCTGGCTTGGTCCACGTCGTCGTAGTAGGCAATCGCGGTGCCCTTCTGGATGTGACGACGCTCGTTGCTGAAGTTGGTGATGAGGACTTCTGCCCGCCCATCAATTAGTGCCAGAATGCCTCTCGCTATGGAAACACCTTGCGTAAGCAATAGCGTGTCTATTCGCTCCGCTATCACCTCATTACGGCACGGCCGTTCACACAACACCGACACAAGGCAGCAAGATCTCGGCAGGAGCATCACATCATCGGCTACACGTAAACGTTGCAGTTGTTCTTCAGTGGTGGCGTCGACGTAAGGATGGGCGGAAAAGGTGACGATACGTTCTGGGATGTTGATGATAGCACCGTACTCTCGCAGAAAATCCATACCCAAAATCAACTCTTTACAACAGTCCGGTAAAATGACAAAAGTGGCGACGAAGTTCGAATCATCGATTACGAGCCGAGCGGTGCATTTACCGGTTGGCGTCATTAGCTGCCCACCAGCACTCCTTATGCTCGGCCCACTCCACGGCGTCTTAACCTTCTTAAGGCGGTCGGCGAGCTCTTGTCGCATAATAGAGAAGTCAGCACCAGTGTCAACCAGTGCTGTTACGTGGTGCCCGTCTATAATAACGCTGAGGTCGGCACGTGCAAATTCATTGGCAGTAGTACTCGTAGTTGTTGTCGTCTTCGTCATCACCGTCGTCACGTCGTCTTTGTGTAGAGGCAAGGGGGTCTTTTTGGCGTCTCGGCAATTGGCAACCTTGCCCCCGGAGGTCGCGGCAGTTAGTTTCCCTGGCACGGGCTTGGGGAGCGGTTTCTGATGGCGTCCGCGTATCTTTGGCGATTCGGGGAATTCTGACCTCGTGCAGGTGAGGGAGACCGCCAGCGACGACTTGGTGAAGACGCTTGGTTGGTCGGTAGGTGATCAGCACCATGGTCACGAGGGTCTTCAGAATAAAAAGAAGCGGGCCGAGAAAAGTTTCCAAACCGGGTTTCTCGATGACGGCAGTAGCGCGAGATGTGGCCTGGTTCGCCGCAGTGGAAACAAAGGGGTCGACGGTCGGCAGTGCGCCACAAGTCGGTCCGACGTACTGGTGGTCGCCGCACAGGTTCACGCTGCCACCACGGCAAGGTAACGGGCCGCGGCTGAAAGGGTGCTTCTTCTGGGGCAGGCGGATGACGGCGGACGGCATCAGCATAGGTCAGTGGACGTGGTTCGGGTGGTGGCGCCGGTGATGGAAAGGCTTGCCGTAGTTCCTGGCGCACGATTTCTGCAACAGAAGCAACTGGGGGATCGGTAGACGGAAGGCCGAGGGCCCGCAGCTCTTCCCGAAGGATTTGTCGAATCATTTGCCGTAAAGAGGTTTCGGAAACGGCAGCGTTTTGAGCGGCGGCACCAACAGGCGTTTGGTCGGGCAGGCGGTCAAAGTGGCGGCATCGTTGCCGGAGCGCCCGCTCAATGACAGTCGCCTCTTTGATGAATTCATCCACTGTTGTTGGCGGATTTCGTACAAGGCCGGCGAAAAGCGGTTCCTTAACTCCCCGCATCAGATGACGAACTTTCCTTGCCTCGGGCATGTCAGGGTCAGCGCGGCGAAATAGGCGGGCCATATCCTCAGCGAACATGGCCACGCTTTCGTTCGGCTTTTGCATGCGGGCTTCGATCATCTGTTGTGCGAGATCCCGTCGGTCCGCACTCAGGAACGTCTCGAGAAGCTTTTGGCGGAAATTGTCCCAGGTTTGGAAAGTAGGCTCCCTGTTCTCGTACCATGTGCGAGCGCTATTTTCCATTGCGAAGTAGGCACGGCCAAGTTTTTCTTGCACGCTCCAACGATTCACCACAGCGGTCCGCTCGAACTGGTCGAGCCAGTCCTCGACGTCTTCATACGGTTCTCCACGGAAGACTTCGGGAACACGAGGAGTCTCAAACGTTACCTGGTAAGGGTGAGTCGTCTGGGCCGGGGGAAGATTCGCAGACGCTGAAGGGGCCGCCATGTTGGTAACAGGAGATGCCGTCAAGAGTTCTGGGCTTAGGCCTAATAGGCGCCGGCTGAATCGGTGTACTGGAGTCGCAACAAGACGTTGAGGCTCCGGACTGGGTGTACGGTCCCGAACAACGCTTTCTTGCATCAGGTTGCAGGCCCCAGCACCTCCACCAGTGTCGCGACGTCAAGAGAGAGGTCGTACTCGAAGACGCTGAGAAAACAGCAGCGGGTCGGTCTTTTTGTTAACCGCGTGAGAGAGAGTTCCTCATCTTTCTCGTTGTTGCGTTCTTCATAAAAGCGTGCAGATGCGCGTATGCGCTGTCGCCTTCGTCTTTTTCGCGGGACGCACGTGACAATATCATCCCTAAAACGTGACATTGATGTTGCTAATCTTTCTGTGCGTCGCCGCATCGCCAGCCTTTGTTTGTTTCACAAGTTCTTTCACAGTTCCCTCAATCAAGCACCCTACATCATCCCACCAACGCGCATATCTCACCGCACAACCCATCCTTATTCAATCGCACGCGCTCGCACTATATATATGGTATGCTTTTGCTGCCTCATTTTTTCTTCGCACAGCAGTGGACTGGAATGGCCTTCCCCGTGACATTGCAGCCATCACGTGTTCATCAACGTTTGCGCAAAACATAAATACATATTGTTTGTCAGAAGATCACTCTCTGTAACCTCCATTTGTTTACCCACCCCTTACGTAATACCACCTCGCCGGGGTCTTTAAGGTAATAAAGTGAAGTGAAGTGAAGTCACGAGATATCCGGGAAATTAAAGTTCTCAAAACAACGGCAAATAACAAAGGTGAAAGTGGCACCAATGTCATCCCAGAAGGTTAAATAAAGCTCAACAGGCTACCCATTCGGCCCAGGAGCTGCACCAAGCTTCATAGAAGACAATACCTCTTTCATCTCATGAGCTGATGGACTTGTACAAGGTTGTGCCTCTGCCTCTGGTGGAACCTCAGGCAGACCGCTAGCCATTGTAAATGTTTCAGTGGCATTATGATGAGCTCACATAGTCGCACGAGCCATGTTTTCGTAACAGGTTCAAAAGAGCGATCAATCACGTGCAGGTGTTGGTGCAGCGGGAATGGCGCTAGTGGCTTGGTTAATCAACGGACTTGACTCTCTGAGACGTCAGCTTTTCGGTATGGGCAGCACTTCAGGGTGAGCACATGAATTACGTCTGCAACACCAAGCAGCGATGATGCTGCAATAAGACGTTGGAAACGGCTCCGTAGATCTCGCTGCCATGCGCGCGTCAAAGGAGTTAGTCTATCGACCCGAAGAGCAGTGCGTAGCTTTGTGACCGTGTCTGCAAGTTCTTCCGACATACGCTGTCTCAAAGCACGGCCTTCAGCTGAGCAGTTTAAACGCCCCTGCATCTTAAGCGCGTCCCAGGATCGTGAACTATAGATCCAAAAAGGGAGGCGAACATGTAAAATCGGAGTGCGAACGCGCATCGTGCAGAACGCGATGTCAAGACGCCATGCTCTCACTGACGACGAAACGGGAAAACAAGACTCGCGTACTCGTGGTTGATGATCGGAGACATAAACAGGCCCGGGATGCTGGTAATGATAACACATAGCATCGCGACACACACAAAGCTATAGCGCACTTGGCATGTGGAAGCGATCCAGCCTGCTAGACGACGAGCCACACCGCCATGTCCAGTGATATCATGATTCATGTACTTCTCTGTACGCGTCTATAAAGAGAAGTGCTGGACAAGGCGACACAGCCCGCGTGCGTTCCATTGTGGTCGACCCCATCCCAGGCCCTGCACGTCACCTCGGGTATCTAACACACTGCTAAAATCACCAGAGAGTATTACAAGCCGACCATGGAGACAATACACGTCCAGGTCACGTAAAAAGAATTATTACAATTTATTGCTTAGACAGGCCAATAAATTCATAGAATACTAACGTGAATGACGATAGCAGGCCGTCGAAAGCCAGTACCCGGACAATAGCCCATCATAGAAAACGTGGTGATGTCGCAAAAGAGTTCAGTTATAAAACTGCTTGTTTAGAAAAAGTGGTTAACGATTTAGAGCACTTGGTATTCTACTATGAGAGAGCATAAAGCCGTCTCCTGGGCCCCACACTTGATGACGCCGCGTTGTCAAAAATTACGCCGTGAACGAGTTCGTGTGTTTAGATAAAGTGTTCAGCGATTTAGAGTTCTCCATTGCACGCATGCCGTTCAGCCAGATGTGTCTATAAACATTGTGTGTAATGATTTAGAAAACTTTGTACTCTACTATAGGAGAGCAGAAAGCCGTCCCTGTCGTTATCACTACGAGCGATTGTTGCCCTCGCGATCCCCGACGACAGTGCAGCTCTGGCCGACTGGGCTGGTCCTACGCCAACTCCTGACGCCGGTCTACGACGACGACGACGACAGCGTAGCTCTGGCCGACTGGATTACCCCTACGCCGTCTCCTGTCGCCGACAAGAGCTCTCGCCAGTAGTGCCCCGTCCTCGGACTCCTGCGACCATCTCCATCTTTCCTATCTTCTCCTCACTTCCGTCGTTCGCTGTCCCTGCGCCTCGCTCTCTCCTTCCCCCTCTCTCTATCTATATACCTTTTAATCCTATCCTTACCCACACCCCTCGTGAGCTACTGTTGAGGTGCCCTCACCCTGAGAGACAGTTACGGGGCTCACTTTTCTTTTCTTTTCGTTTAAAATCACTCCCCCCACATCATCGCTACAGAGGGGAAGTGTGTTAAGAACAAAATTTTGGGTAATGATATAGAGTACCAGGAGAGCTGAACGCCAACCCGCGGGCATCATACTTGATTGATGCGCCCGTATCGACAGAAATTTGAATACACATAGCGCATCTCGAGGGGGGGAGGGGGTAGAAAAAGTGTGTAACGATTTAGAGTACTTGGTACTCTACTATGGGAGAGCATAAAGCCGTCCCTTGTGCGTTGTTGCACTCTATGACGAGAGTGACATCACTGACAGATTTTTACAGCTTGCTTGAAGGCACCGCGAATTATCTATGTATATATTGGCCTAAATCCAAGAAACCTGATATAAAGACCTGGTGAAACCAAAAAAAAAATTATCAATATAACAGCTTACCACATGGAGTCATCCTCACATTTTATAAGAAATATGCAAAACAAAGCAACTTGCGCTGGACTTTTATGAACAAACTGTCTGTTTTGTCTGTTTTCAAAAGTTATTAGTGTTGTATTGTCCAGAAATCGCCTCTCGGCAGCGTGTGCTCCAAACGGAAACTAAAAAGGTGGCACATATAGTCGCGGCCTCTGGTAGCGGTCTACGAAACGCTCTACGGGCACAACTCGACTGTGCGCCGCGAGGTGGCCGCGCCTCGGCCTCTCAACGTCATGGCGCGCTCGATTTGATTAGAAACAGTTGCAAAAATTAGGGGTCCCTAAAGCTTCGCCTTTAGGAGTTGAACGCGATAGCGACATCCTGTTTCTAGCGCGTATTTCAAACACTTAGTGCACGAAACCTTTTCGAATTCGCTATGTACCTTCTATACGTGGCATTAAGAGAATAGGCGCTGTAGCGTGTGTGCATTTTGTAGTGGGGTACCGAATTTCAACCACGGAGCCATCATGATAATGGGCGCTTGGACCTCCCATTGTTTCTACAATATTTCATGTTGCGTTCTGACGCATGTATACAAAACGCGTTGTGTTCGTGAAGCATGAAAGCTACTATCGCTGCATTTCCAAGCTGAAGCTTTGCGCTGGTTTTGCAAGCAGAGGCGTGACAGTGTGATAAATCAACCGCCTGCCTCGCAAACGACCCGGGTTCGGTCCCCGCTCTGCTCTGGGAATTTTTATCATATATATGATACTGAAACGTTTCGTATTTGATGTCCAATAATTCCGTATGTTTCCGTAAGAATCTTACAGAAATATGTGGAAATTATGTAGAAAATATACGGAAAACGTATGGATTCCGTGTGGAAACTTATGGAATGATTGGACTCGCATACGGAACGTTTCGGTGGGGATATTCATTTATTTTATTTGCATCATCCTCAATTTTCCGGTCACGCATAAAATGCTTTTTCTTTCACAACCAATGACGCCGATGCCGACCCCGTAATTTCTGCGAGACGAGCTCTTTTAACAAAGGCGATAGACGTATTGTGCCGTGTTAGTCACGCTGTAAATGATCAGCTATTCCTTCCGCCTAGATAGAGAGAAGTTCATCGTGACAGAAAAGCGGAGATGTAGGCCTCAATGAATTGTTCGGCCTGATGTCCAGCGTTTAGAAAGCGGAGGAGGTGGTAAACAGAGGAGCAAGAATGTGTTGACGATGGTAAGGAAAGTGCCGATCAAGCAAAACTTTGAATGTCCAAAAGCAATTTACGGCATCTTGTCGAGTTCTGCCTCTCGCAAAAACTTGTACAGCGCTTCCAAAATGTAGTCTTGAAGACGAGGTAGTCCCAACAGACCTTTTTGTGTTCTTATTCTTGTTGCTTCTTGGATTTCAGAAAAAGGAGGCCACATAATTTATTTGCGTGTACAACCTTACTGACCGCATTACGACTGTGTTTGGAGTTCACTCGTCGCTATGTGCACCTTATCGTAAAAGAACTTGTTGTTGGGCTAGTTGGTAGAGCATTTCTAAAGGTTAATTCAAGCACGAAAACACGACACGATCACTCACACACGCACACATCCATGCATCAGCGCTGTGTGTGTTTGATGCATGGATGTGTGCGTGTGTAAGTAATCGTGTCGTGTTTTCGCGCTCGAATTAACCTTTAGAAATGCACCTTATCGCCCGCGCAGAGACAGTCTGCGAAGTGTGTGGCACGGCGAGGTATGTGGCACTCCGGAGACTACTGAACACCTTTTGTGCTTCCGCTCAGAAGCTTTTGATGACGCGTTTATGCTTATCTCGCTCGAACGAATCTGTAGTACAAAGAGTTCACAAACAGGAGAGCTGAAATTCTACACTGTGTTAGAAAGGCTGAACTATCAAATGAGCCGCGGAGAGAAAGGAAAAGAGTTAGTGCACACGATCTCTCTTACTCTAACAAACTGTGAGTATAACAAGCTGTCACTACACTATACTCAGTCACAACTTGAAGAAAACATCAGAGTTCCTCCCACAGCCATCGCTGTCCCTCTCAGAGAAAATCGGAATTGGTGCCCCGTTTAATAGCGCTTACTCCTTTTTGTGACGTCAAGCACTCTACGAGTATTACCGATTGCTGACGTTTCTGTAGAAACCCATTTTTGCGTTGCTGCCCTTAGGTAAGAAACCTGAATGTCTTGGTAAATTTCTTCAGGGATTCATGACTGCTGAGCCAAATGTGTGAGATTATTATTATTATTATTATTATTATTATTATTATTATTATTATTATTATTATTATTATTATTATTATTATTATTATTATTATTATTATTATTATTATTATTATTACAATAAAGTTATATTATATACGGGGTAGGGGGCGTCGAACCTGCCGAGGCGGGTGACGTGATTTATTGCCCCGGTACATTTCTTGCCATGTAACGCGCCAGGCATGGCTCTGTGACGTAGAGCTCGCCGAAGTTGCCTAATTTCTCAATTGACCCAGTGTCTGAGGAGGTGCCACTGTTCTTATAGAATTACTTTCGAATATACTGACGTTTTGCAGATGTCCAGTCACATCTTGCAACAGTTGCCAAAGCGGTGCCGACACGGCCCGGTGGCACCGACCTAGAAAGCAATTAGTGACGCGAACACTGTTTCACCTGCCGGTATTTTAAAAACCTATTGCACTGTTCCCGGTGTTACAGCACGGGCTTGTAGTCCTTTCGACCAGGGGCGAAAATCCAGAAATAACCACAAGGGCGACACATATCTTGCTATGGCGACCATTTTTTCCCATAAGTGTGGTAGGTTTTACTTTGACTTATATGAAGATTGAAATCAAGCCTTGAAGCCAAATTGAAAAACGAGCATGGGCTCCCAGCTCACGTGATTGCATTGTTGTATTGAGTTTTTTTTTTTTTTCTGAAACCAACCCAGCGGCAGTTGCGATATCATTAGTCTCACGCAGCTGAGGTTTTCGGAATACCAGAACATGAAAAAAATAAGAAAATAAAAAACAGCCATAAACAAGTTGAACACGCCTCACTTAACTCTGAAGCCATTCAAAAATATCACGTTTGAAAGAGAAATTTCAACGGGGAACACTTGCAAGGGTTGTCCCTCCTAGCAAGGGGGGCCAGGACCCCCATGATTCTCCGTAACTTACGCCACTGCATTCAACCATGGGCCCATGTATGTCAAATCATATTAAGCGCCGCTGCCCATATCTTGACCAAACGAAGGCACTGTTGTCACTCACCACGGCGTCGGTGCCCTGCGTCCGGGTTGCGAACCGGTCTCGGCCGCCTGCGGGTATCGCTGCGACGAGGCGAGGCGACGCGTCGGCCGGGGCGGCGACGTGGGCCTCAGCGGTATTCCCGTGGCGGGACACCAGTGCTCGAGCGACTGCACCATGTCCAGGGCCTCGCGTCGCAGCTGGCTACCGTGAGAGTGGCACAGGTCGCAGCAACCCTCCACCAGGGGCGAGTGGTGGTCAAGCTGGGCCAGTCTCGAGGCCACCACAGAGGACACCGGTTCGTCCACCTGGGCAGCATGTGAGCCTTTCACCGCCTTTCCCATGCACTAACTGAACACTTTTCCAACACTTATTGCTTTCAGTATTCATTTTCAAGTGCTAAACGCTGTAGGGGCTCGGATTCCGGTATGCTGTCGTTTGTCTGTTGCGGTATGCTGTCTTACGTAGTCGCTTGTCACGCTGACAAAACCATCAAGTATGGTCATGGAAAGCTGGTGGCAAATTAGTGAGAGAGAGGTGGAGTAAATAAATGGTGAGGAGGAGAGAACGCAGAGTGTGAGAAGGCACCACAGCATCAAAAAATGAAGGGCTTTCTTTCCCGCCATGGAATACTAGAAGACTGCACGTTTGTAACGCCGGCGCGCTCTTGCTTGTGAATAGCAGCGTTGCCAAAGGGCCGGCAAATCACTGCTCCGCACTTTTCCAAGCTTTCATGCTCAGTGCAGCTGCATAAAAGTTTGCTTTAGCGATCAAAGAGCAGGACTAATTGATACCCACTGTCACTGACAAATCACCGGTAATCAAGCTTACTTCTTTGGCTGAACGTTAAGTGGTTGCTTCACTAGCCCCAGTCTAAGGTCTCTGTGTATTCACACACCTTCCACCTGCCACCGCTATTTCTCTATTTTACGTGAGTGCGTATACGCACACACACGAACACACGCGCAAATATCCACAAAAGGCGGCTGACCTCCCCCCCCCCCCTCCCGCAAAAAAAAAAAAAAATGATGGCTACGCCACTTGGGCGACCCAGCACACCCATGAGGTGGCGTCGAGGCAAGCCTTTGACGTCCCCTTATGGGAGGCCCGGCCACATAAACCTGCTGGTTTCTCATAATAAAATTTATTCCTCCTCCTCTAGGCTACGCCACTGGTGAAACACACGTCTTTCATGCGCGTCCAGCATGTCCTCGACTTTTCCATCGCTAACCTGCATCATACGAAATGCATATGCCAACTGTCGCCGTTACTTTTTAAGGTTTCTGCACTGCGCTAAAGTTAAAGCAACACAGTCACGTGTACGTAAAAAGAGTGAGTTTCTAGCACGGCACGTACGGTCTGCCTACTTCGACATCTGCGCCGGGATAACCCCCCCCCCCCCCTCATCCTTTCTTTCCCTGCTCTCTCAGCAAAACATCCACCACCAAAGAGCAAAGTGGGCAAACAAGCAAACAAGAGTGCGAACGTGCCCGAGCTCCGTTTTACACGGTCACGCTTCAACGCGCTTTGCGGGCATCCTGCAAGCAGCTGGGACAGGAGACCAGGGGAGGTGTGGTTGTTGCGAATGAGATGGTTCACGCCGGGCACACGACCACAGAGTGTGGACAGTTAGGAGTGGGCTAAACAACGGCAAGAAAATGCTAATGGTTTCTCTTGTTATTAGTAAATTTCCCTCTCCGAAACACTAAAACCACCACAGTCTCTGTCCGCATCAACAAGCGCGCCCCGCAGTACAGCATTAACAGATCCATTAGCACATGTGAATGACGACAGTGAGTAAAAAAAGAAAAAGAAATACAATTTAAGAGAGTTTTTCGCTGAGATAGTTGGTTCATTACTTGAGAAAAATGGCTACATCACAAAGAGGACGGCGACAAAGTGAAGACACGAACTGAAGCCCGCGTTTGTCAGTTCGTATCTTCACTTCGTCTCCGTTTTCCTTGCTGCATACCAATTTTTCTCGAGAAACTTCTAGAGAGCTGCCCATATAAAACTACAACATATATGTTCTTGTTCACTATAGAGTTGCCGCAAGCACTCCCTATTGTGCTCCCTTTGTGGTAGAGAAAATTCCAACAGATTAATACTTCAAACATCATGCCATTGTTTCACTCAATAAACAAAATTCTAAACGTACAAGCTCCTTGACTAGGATTCAGCCTTGCTGTTTCGAATATTCTGTTCTTGGGAACGTGCTCGTTTGGACATTGCCACCGTAATGTTGTCGCAAATGTTGTAATCTGACAACTGAAGCAATACGCCGTTCTTGCTACATTTATAGCGCTGCCAATCAGATTTACTTCAATTAATTAAGGAGATTTACAGCTGCGATGCAGATCAAACTAGTTACATGTTCTCACCCAATTCTCGCCCTGTATACATTTGAATAGGTCGCGAGTAATCAATGGAGAAAAATAACATCATCATCATTAAAGCGACTACAGTACCTAATTCACTATCACAATTTGTCTTGTGTGGGCCGATTCATGTACGGCGTTCAAGAACAAGCTGGCAAGATGGTAGCACATTTTGTCCTGCACTGCGTTTTGGCGAGCTATTTTGTTCCATCGTCAGCTGGCGTACAAATTTATATTCAAATTCAAATTTATTTCCACCTTGTACAATCTCACAGATGGAGGACAACGGGAAAAAAGCTGGCGAGAGGCGGCTTGACTAGTCCGTAGCCCAAAATAATCTATGGCATGTGGGCAACAGCAAAGACAAAAAAACCGTTCACAAAACGAAAACACCAAAACGTACGATTAGTGCAGAATAAAAGCAACATACAAGTGCCTGCAAAAAACCATGCAAGAATACAACGCCAGGATCAATAAAATTAGCTTTTTATACAAACATAGATCTAAGTGCAACTGAGGAGCAACAAAACAAATCAAAATCGATTGACTGATGATGGTTTAACAATGATGGTAAAGATACCACGCCCGTACAGACAACCTAGTTATTCCAGCTTAGGTCAGCTTGCTATTCGAACGAAACTGTTTGCAGTGGCTCAAACAATGCCACCGCCGCCCAGCAGCAACACACAGACCCCCGCATGTGGCAAGTTGGCAGATTTGGCAGCATACGAGTGCTCCGCTTCATGTAGCGCATGGCGTCGCACATTTCATGACCAAATGGCGGCCGTCGGTGGTCCACGTGGTTTATAGCCGGTGACGCGTAGAGCTTAATTTGGCCTGAAACTTTTTTTTTTTCGGTCTATTTTTCACAAAATAGAACAGCTGGCGAAGCGTACGGGTGTGGTATCAGTCGTTCCTCATTACAATGCATAGTCATAATGGGCCCTACACTTCCATCGTTCACTGAGTATAGCAAGTTATTCGGTGACCATGTAGTAGCGCCTTCGAAAAGAAAATCGACATTTGGCGTCAATTTCGTTTCGGAAACCATCTTTCAAGTATCCGCAACACTTCACCAAATTGGTCAGCCATGCATATTTAAAACTCGGCTCTCCAGTTGGTAACGGATTCTACGGGGACAGTAGGCTTGAAAGGTGCCTGTCTATGCGAGGGGGGGGGGGGGTGCTGCGGCAGTTGCCACGCAAAATGGGCCGATGCTCGCTCATGCGTAACTGAGTGCCAGGCAGTACTTAGAATACGCGAGGGTACGGCCGGCCCGCTCTCGAGCCACTGAGCCTTTTTGAAGCTCGTGAAACCAATCATTTACGGCCCTCCACCATTCTTCATCGGCGGCAGATGCGCTATCGCCCCGATGAGACCAGGCCGCGCGCGCTGCTCGTAATTACAACTGCGACGGAGAGAGGGCGCTCCGGTCGGCACCACGCAGCCACGCTTGCGCGCGCCGGTGTCACGTTTGCTCGAGCAGCTAGATGGGATATTTGTTAAGGGAAGTGGGTAAAGGGTGTTGTAAAAGCTGCTTGAAGGCTTTAAAAGCTGCACGCGGATAATTAGGCTGGGCTTAGACAACACGGCTCGACAAACAGAATGAGCGGGCGAGGTCAGTAGGACGGCGGTCGCGGGATCCGATAGCGGATCGAGGCGCGCATCGTAAAATCGAACCGTTGTATCTGTGCGCAGAAGCAAACAAAGCGCGCTGTTTTTCGCCTACGTGTATAGATTGCGGCAGTCTTGGTCCCGGTTCGTGACACGCATTATGGTCGACCGTTCACAAATGCGTGAGGTTTTGCACAATTTGAGGCCAAGGTTGTGAAAGGGATTGCAGCCGGACTTGGCTACCGTGACGCAAGTAGTTTATGACTGCTGGATACATGACAGGTTCTGCAAGCATAGGTCGGCGAACTCACTCTCGAGTCGACTAGCTCGTACTCATTCAAACTGAGATCAAGCGATGAGTCTGAGTCTGAGTCCGGGTGAGTAGTAGTTTCGTGAATCTGAGTCCGAGGGAGTTCGCCACAGAAAAAGTTCGCTGAGTGCGAGTGAGTCCAAACAGCCACATATATTTCTCGAGTGAGTCTGAGTGAGTTCCACTTCGTTTTGCTGACTTTAGGGGCTATCTAGTCATCTTTAACATTACTATCAGCCTTACCTGGATTCCCATTTATACTCACGTCTACTCACAGCTATTCTAAAGCAGTGACATGCATACACCATTTCCATATGTTTTGATATGAGGCGCGAATTACGTAGGGGGAGGGGGGTGCCTTGATTTCCCGCCCACCAACTTTTCAAGGGAAGTTCTTGATAAATATTCCGTATGCTGTCATCTATTCCAGCAAATATATGATGTTACTGATTTGCAAGTACTCGAAACTCGTTTTTGAAGATACTATGTCAGGGGGTGCCAAAAAGAGCACCGATTGCATGAGATATTGGCGTTAAGGAGCACAGACACCATGGTTTAAGAAGCTAGTTCTAGGCTAGCGGACTCATGAGTCGACCTACTCGGACTCATTCATACTCAGATCAAGCCATGAGTCTGAGTAAGTCCAGGCGAGTAATGTTTTGGTGAGTTTGAGTCTGAGTGAGTTTGGTTGAAGAAAATTTTTGTGAGTCTGAGTCCGAGTGAGCCATGCATGAATCTGAGTGGGCTCCACCAGTTTTGCCGACCTTTGTCCACAAGACATTGCTCCAGTTCGTACGCAACTCTAGCCTAACAGCGCTCGTTTTATACAGGCATACGCACAAAATATTATGCCTGAAGGGCTAGGAGGATATATATAAAAAAATTGCTGGAGTGGAGGGAGCGCTCTTCAAGTGAAGCCAGCGCCGCCATGTTGTGGTGGGCAGAAAGCTCGGCTCGGCTGGCTCGGTGGCGGCCAGCGCTGCCAGTTCACCTGCAGCGACGGTGGATTGCGGTTCGTGCGCCTGTCTTTCCTTGACAAGTGTGTCTCTGCAGTGCATTCGAATGCGTGCGGCTCGATTCAAGCGAGCATGGTACAATCCTGCGTAGCGTATGGGTGCACAAATCGCGCGATTCCTGCTTCCAAGATCACATTTCACAGGTGCGTACTGAAAGCACGTAGTGCTTACGCGGTCTAATACGGCTGACTCGTGTTTTTCATTGGTAGGCTTAAGGAATTAATATTTGGAAATTATTGGCAGGTTTCCAAAAGATGCTGAGACACGGAACCTATGGGAGCGAGCTGTGCGTCGTGAACACTGGAAACCGACAGATAAAGATCGCCTTTGCTCTGCGCACTTTGATCCGGCGTGTTTTGACCGGACCGGACAAACAACAAGGTTGAAAGCGGGAAGTGTGCCGACTTCGTTCGCTGCTTTTCCTGCCCACCTCCAGGCACCGGTAAGCATCGGAACTTCGCAGATATAGTGCTCTGACATCAAGGAGGTTGGAATGACGTAGACATATCTCTTCTGTCGTGTTTTGTCGACGTGACTGCATTGCTGCGTGTTTCCTCGCGAGCTTTTCGTCCCGTTCGCTCGTTTACAATATCGCTCAACACACGATTAGCGCATGATCATTGTCGAATGTTCCCGAACATGCTTTCGTGAATACATATATTCATGTTATGAGCAATAATTGAAGTATATATATCATTCTAAAAGTAGTTAATTTCCACTATGTGCTTATTTCAGGTGAAAAGGAAGCGGCCAGCACCAAAACCTCGAGGATGCAGTCCTGCTCAGCAGCAAGAGGCCTTAAATACTGAAGATCATGTCACTGTATCACCATCAAAGCAGTGGTACAAGACGAAGTTGCAGGAAACAGAAGACGAAAGATTGCACTTGAAGAAAAAAATTAAAACGTTGCAGCAGAGCAAACGAAGGCTGACACAAAAGAAAATCACCGCTGAAGAAATTATTAGAGGCATCGAAGAACAAAAGCTTTTGTCAGAAGAGGGCTCCAAGATGTTCGATGCAGCATTTTCTCCTGACATACAACAGCTGCTTCACCGGGCACGGACAGAAAGTGGAGGTAAATACCCTCCAGAGCTGCGAACGTTTGCACTAACTTTACATTTCTACTCACCAGCAGCCTACGAATTTGTGCGATCAAAGTTTAATGACGCCCTCCCTTCGCAGCGCACAATCAGAGAATGGTATAGGTCTGTTGATGGCCAACCAGGCTTTACAGGTGAAGCATTTTCTTTCTTGGAGAAGTTGGTTCAAGGTCGCTCTGAAACTCTTTACTGCGCTCTGATTGTCGATGATATGTCGATTAGGAAACATGTTGAACTTGTCGGAGACAGGGTAGTTGGCTACGTTGATTTTGGAGCATCTCTTGATGATGACAGCCTTCCTGAAGCCACAAATGTTTGTGTTTATATTGTTGTTGGCATAAACATGAGGCTGAAAATTCCAGTCGGCTACTTTCTTATCCACTCGCTCACTGGTTCTGAGAGGGCTGAACTAACAAAACAATGCATTGAACGACTGGAATCTGTGAAAGTTCAAGTTGTCAGTCTAACATTTGATGGTGCGTCATCAAATTTCACTATGGCAAAATGCCTTGGTGCAGAACTGAAGCCTGATCCTGTCGAGTTCTCCACATCCTTTAAAAACCCAGTTGATGAGTCAAGGGATGTGCATATCCTGCTTGACCCATGCCACATGATTAAGTTGATTAGAAATTCACTGGCAACAATGTGTTACATCACTGATGTTGATGGAAACCACATAAAATGGGCTTACATAAAGGCACTGGAGGCTTTACAGCGCGAGGAAGGGCTCCGCCTTGGCAATAAGCTAACTAAGGTGCATATGCAGTGGGAGAAGCAAAAGATGAAGGTACGGCTCGCAGTTCAGGCACTCAGCGCTTCAGTCGCAGACGCTCTTGAATTTTGCGAGCAAACGCTGAAGCTGCCACAGTTTAGAGGTGCTAGTGCCACGGCAAAATTTGTGAGGGTATTTGATCATCTCTTCGATTTGCTAAACTCCAGAAATGCGTTTGCAAAATCATACAAAGCCCCCCTTCGAAAGCAAAATGAGCCTTGTTGGAAACCATTTTTTGCCGACGCTCGAGAGTACATATGTGCTTTAAAAGACCCATTCGGTCGACCACTTTTGCAGGGAACAAAGAGGACAGGATTTGTGGGTTTTCTTGTGTGTATACAGAGCACAGAAAGTATCTTCAAGGAACTCGTTCATGAAGGTCAACTTAACTATCTGCTCACGCACAAGATGAGTGAAGATCACGCAGAAACTTTCTTTGGCTGTGTGCGAGGACGTGGGGGGTTCAACAACAACCCTACAGCTGCCCAATTCATGGCAGCTTACAAGCGTCTATTGGTCCAGACAGAAGTGA
Source organism: Rhipicephalus microplus (assembly GCF_043290135.1). Lineage (NCBI taxonomy): Eukaryota > Metazoa > Arthropoda > Arachnida > Ixodida > Ixodidae > Rhipicephalus > Rhipicephalus microplus. The sequence continues at coordinate 197,594,871 of NC_134705.1, read as the reverse complement.
GATCGTCCACCTCAGGCAACTGTTCGCAAGATATTGTTTCTATTCTGGGTGCATCTGCCTCTGCCACTACATTTTGTGCAACCACTGAGGTCACATCGCGAAGGTGTGCCATCCTACAACCAGAGGACCACGATTACACAGACCGAATTGACTATCCAGAGAGCCTCTCCACATTCGTTTGCTCTGTCGTGCCTTACATTGCAGGCTTTGTCGCTCGCAAAATCGCTACTACAAACACCTGTGAGTTGTGCATAGAAGCTCTTCATGGAGCGGATACATCTCTATTGGTGAGACAAAAAAATCGAGGTGGACTCTTTTACCCTTCCGAAGACGTTGTGTCACTGTGCGAAACAGCGGAAAAGGGGCTGCGTCGACTGCAGGCTTCCACTCAATGCCTTAAGAACATACATGCCAATACCAAACAACTAGTCCTGGAGATTTTGAGTCAATCACTGGAAAAGAGGTGGTTTTCACAATTGGAACAACATCTTTTTGACGTCGACGTGTTGGACAACCATATTTACAACTTGAGCAAGCAAGTATTGGAGCTGTACATCAAGATCAGGCTGCACCACATGACAAAGGAACGAAGCCGGGAACTCGTGAAAGACAAAGTTAGGTCTTTGCTTTCAAGACTCGTCATTTTTAGGAATCAGTGAAACAACTTTGCCATAACGTTCATGTTGGCTAAAGGCTGAGAAAGCTGTACAAATAAAATTTTAACACATGAAAAACGAACCGTTCTGTAGTCTCTTTAAATACTGCCAGTGTATCGGCGACTATGTGAGCACGTTTTTACTTCTCTAGCAGCAATCATTTGCGAAAAAAAAACGGCCGCGGAAGTGCACTATATGCTACGCGGCCGCCTTCCTGCCCACCACAAGATGGCCGCCGCCGGCTTCACTGTGCTCTATGGGTAAGTATAGGCGGCTTCCACTCCAGCAATTTTTTTATATTATATCCTCCTAGCTGAAGGGCTATCTAATGCCGGAATAAAAAAATATTTGAATAAAATATATTCCAGATGTCTCAAACCAAGCCCAGTTAGCAGGCCACAATCACAAAATTCAAACTCACAATGACCGGAACAGTCAAGATAGTGGAAACGAGAAGCGCTGGGGGAGGGAGGGGGGGGGGCGGAGTGAGTCTCAACAAGATGTCAACCAACGTTTCCTTTTGAAATAATACCTTTCCCGAATGGCAAGACTGGTTGTTGGCGGGGCACATGCAGAGCCTGGAACAGCGCGCCTAGTCGGGACATGTACAGGAAGCACACATACACTGCGCTGCAGACACACACATGTACGCAGTGCTTTGTATGTGCGTCCCTTGTAGCTTTCTGTCCCGTCCAGGCGCACTGTTTCGCGCTTTGCATTCCGAAATTCCATGTAAGGGTCATTTCTGAAGGTGAGCCGACTCCCGGTTTCCAGGCACACGTCGGTTTTGATTCCCACCATGGCTGAAATCTGGGCACCGATTGTCAAATAGTCTTCGTGAGACCAGTCCCATACCTGTGGCTTTGCTCACGGAAATGCCATCAATTACAATGTGCCAGAAAATGATGCCAGTACTGTTCAGCAATGTCAACAGTTTGTAGTCGAATTCCGGAGTTTGTTTTAAACTTTAGTCAGCCAGGACTGCTTATTGCTTTCCCATAGCCTATATAGTACATCGTACTCTAAATAACCGAACATTTGTTCTAAACACAATTCTGTCGTCGTTGTGGAAGACGAATTCCTACGGCAGTGGTCATGTCATTTGCTGTGGGTGGTCAACGGACGTGTGCGGCTTTTCTTTCATCTGGCCTGCATGGTTCTTGTAGCCAGGCAGCCATGTAGCAGTTGCCGCATGTATGTAATACGTAGGCGTATGTCCGTATCCGTATAACTTGTTGTATATAAGAATTATTGCCATCAGTTTGTAATTATGTAAATAGCCTACATCATTCATAACATCTGACGTACATATCACTTTCATGGCCATGAAGTTGCGTATAGTGTGTATATATCATACGTCTAAAAATGTCATTTGCGTAAATTACGATAAGTTTGTATGTCCAGTACCATATGTTTCGAACATCCCGAGGACATGGACATTTTTGTCATAACGCTCCTTGCACATTGTGCTTACTCGTTGCTTATGCGTTCATTACTGCCCTTGTTGTACAGACAACATGTCCAATTGTCTCTTACGTACTGCGTCAAAATAAACTCTTTCTAAACATGTGAAGACGGCTTTCTGCTCTTCCATAGTAGAGTACCGAGTACTCTAAATCGTTAAATACTTTTTCTTAAGACACATTTATGTGCGCCCCGCCGCGGTGGTTTAGTGGCTAAGATACTCGGCTGCTGACCTTCAGGTCGCGAGATCGATTCCCGACTGCGGCGGCTGTATTTTCGATGGAGGTGAAAATGCTGTAGGCCCGTGTGCTCAGATTTGGGTGCACGTTAAAGAACCCCAGCTGGTCAAAATTTCCGGAGCCCTCCACTACGGCATCTCTCATAATCATATGGTGGTTTTGGGACGTTAAGCCCCACATATCAATCAATCATTTATGCCCACTCTCCACGAAAATAAATTTCTCTGAACACAGCTTGGTAAGGTGAAGGGAGAGAGAACACAACTTCATAGCTCGTAAAGTTGACAAGTGGGCGAGTTCGAAACTATGCACGTTTGTACATGGCCTCCGAGATGGTGGGCGCGCAGGCACACCTCCGCGCGCCCACCATCTCGGAGGCCATGACTTGCAAAAAACCAGGACGGAACACAAGACTTTCCTTCTCGGCATGTGCTCCATCCTGTTCGTGCTGATTTTTACAAACGTGCAACTTTATTCTGTGTGAAACCATGGAACCACTAGAGAAAGGTCCGCGGGCTGCGTCTTCGAGACATCCGGTGTATTTGATGGGACTTTATTATATTCACAACGTAACTCAATGTCTATTTACTTAGCATTTAGTCATATGTCGACATGAAACAAATTAAATCATCCACTAAAATTACATCTAATAGTTATCTGCTGACAGTAGCCATTTCCAAAGCACAAAAAAATATTTCTAAATTTACACCTATATAGACGCCACGCCTCAAGCGCAAACAAAATATTTCACCCAGTAGTTAAATACAAGAACTTTAGTCAACATGAATCTTTAATTTACCTTCAGCGCAGTGTTCGGTGTCACTTAGTAGTAACTGGTGCGCAAAAATGAAAAAAAAAAGGGGGGGGTAGTTCGCGTGTATACATGGGTGCACGCCGTGTCAGAAAGTGATACAGTTTACCCGTCATGATGTTCGGTATGCTTCTAGAGTGCTGCCCTGAAGATAACGGTATCTAATCTCGGTTACGGCCTTTTCGATGCAGGCGAAAACACTCGAGGTCCGTGTACTTGGATGTAGGTCCGAGTTTAACAACCTCAGGTGATCAAAATTTGCGGAGCCCTTCACTACAAGCGTCTCTCATAATTACAACGTGATTAAGGGACACTGAACCCCAGCAATTATTGATTATCGAGGATTACAGTTCCGAATCGGCTTCTATGCCTCGTGTATGTACAGTCGGAGTTACATTAGTCTATGGAGCGGTCAATCGCATGGATGCACGCTGTTGTCAATCTCAGCAGCTACCTCTCGTTAGCCACAATCGTTTGAATATCTAGCATGAGGTAGGGCCATGTTTGGCATGGCATTACGGCGTCGTTCTCTGCAAATATATACAAAAAATGGTAGGTTAAGCTGTCGGCTGGCCGCTCTAGACAAGTGTAATTCTGACCACACAATTCTTACGGACTGAAATTTTTTTTATATTTTAGTGCTAAGCAAAGCCTGTACCCATCGTCAGTTGGTCTTACATAGGCATCAATCCAATTCATGAGCTTGTATCAACACAAGTACTGTCTCTAGAAGACATATATTCGTCGGACATGAGGCAGTCATCTCGAGCAAAGACAATGCTGTGTTTACGAAAAATTGTTTACGGACAGTAGACATCAATTAATATTGTACAGTACATTGCAACCGAACAGAACACACACAGACACACAAAACTGCTACAAAATAATTTCTATTCATACCATACATTACACGATAAAAAAAAAGGCAGATCCCACATACACCGGGAATCGATGATATGCGAAACACGAATGAGGAAGATTATTATGTCACTTTAAAATCACCAAAATTTTACGAAGTGGAGGTAAATTATGCCGTACACGACTCCCGTGTAATGATCCTCATGTTTGAATGTGTCGTTTACCTTCGTCATCTGTTTACGTGACGTTATGCCAAATTTAGTATATGTGAACCTAGTGGAACGCCCGCGAGCAATCTATTAACGTGGTATGTTGTCATGTTCTTACATGACACGCGTGTCATGATTATCATGTCTGCACCAGTCATATACCTTCGTCATCCATTGACGTCACGTAACGTTAAATTTGGTATATGTGGAGCTAGCGAAACGGCCGCGGGTGCATCACGAAGGGCCCAATATACTCCAACGTAACGTTGAAGCGCGCGCCCGCTGGGCACAGCGACGCTATACGTTAGCAAAACGTGCGAACTATATAGTCCGACGCCAGGCGCGACCGGCGCGACCAGCGTCCGTCGGCGTGGCCCGACGCCAACCGGCGCGAAATGCTGCATTTCACACCCGCTACGTTGCACAGACAGCACTGCGTCTCCCTCTTCTCGTGACGGAGGGACGCCGGACGCGCATGCGTTAAAGCAACGCAGCGCGGCGCGCGCCTGCGAGTATACAGCAGGACCGGCGACTAGCGTTGCAACGCCGGCGTGACGCGACGTAACAAACGCCGGCGCACATGCGCGCTGTGGCACGTCGAAGTGTATTGGCGCTTTGACTGTGGCATGTATCATGTTGTCACATGACACGCATCTCATGATTATCATGTTTGCACCAGTCACACACGTTCGCCATCCACTGACGTCACGTAATACCAAACTTGGCATATGTGAAGCTAGCAAAACGGCCGCGATCCCATCATGAGTGTGACATGTATTCATGTTACATGACACGCATGTCGTGATTATCATGTTTGGATGTGTAATTTACCTATGTCGTCCATTCGCGTCGCGCAATACCGAGTTCGGTACATGTAAAACTAGCGAAACGGCCGCGAGCGCATCATGGGCGTAGCATGTAGTCACGTTGTTGCATGACACTCATCTCATGTTTATCATGTTTGCAACAGCATCATACCTTCGTCATCTATGCACATCCCGTAATAATATATTTGGTATAAGTGAAGCTAGCGAAAAGGCCGCCAGCGCATCATGAGCGTGGCATGTAGTCATGTTGTTACATGACACGCATCTCATGATTATCATGTTTTCACTAGTCACATACCTTCGTCATCTATTCACGTACCGCAATACCAAATTTTGCATATGTGACGCTAACGAAATGGCTGCGAGCGCATCATGAGCGTGGCATGTAGTCATGTTGTTACATGACACGCATGTCTAGATTTCCATGTTCGAGTCTGTCGCTTGTGTTCGCCATGCAATCATGTCATACCATACCAGTTTTTGCAACATGCCATGTGAACTAAACCACCGCAAGAGCAGCAAGATCATGAAATGTAAATCATGACAATCATGGCATACATGTCATTATTGTCATGTTATGATTAGTCAAATATGCTCGTCATATAGTCATGTTATGCCATACCAAGTTTGGTATTGATACCATTATCCAAACAGCCAGGAAAGCTAAAAGTCGTAGGCGGTTAGATCAGATAGATAGATAGATAGATAGATAGATAGATAGATAGATAGATAGATAGATAGATAGATAGATAGATAGATAGATAGATAGATAGATAGATAGATAGATAGATAGATAGATAGATAGATAGATAGATAGATAGATAGATAGATAGATAGATAGATAGATAGATAGATAGATAGATAGATAGATAGATAGATAGATAGATAGATAGATAGATAGATAGATAGATAGATAGATAGATAGATAGATAGATAGATAGATAGATACGTTCAAAGTCGCCGAAGTTGGCTAAGAAATTTAACAGTCACAAAGAAAACGCGAATAAGTACATATTGCGTATTTACATGGCCATTTCATCGTGTATTGAAGAAACATCAGCCTACCAAAACCATGCAGACTGAAAGACAAGTTTTACGCAACTCTCACAGCCGAATACAAAAGGGCAGGACCAGCGCCGGAGGAATTCCTTCTCGCTGAGAATGCTGTACGGTGTTGACAATACCGTATGGGGTTGTAATGACTGTGAAGTGTGTTACTGCGCGTGCGTGCTATTCTTCTCTCTCTCTCTCTCTTTTTGTGCATCTTCGAAACTCCTTTTATCTCTGCCCCCAGTGTAGGGCCGCATACCGATCCGTCTAGACTGGTTAACATCATTGCCTCTCCGTTTTCTCCCGTTCCTTCCTTCTTCGCATTTGTGAGAACAGTTGCGCTGGGCCACTTAATGCAGTCTGCCAACTGTAACTGTTCTATGTAACTAAGCTACATATTTTACTGCAACCATGCTTGCAGTCATTAACTTATTGAATGAATGCCTCCGGCTGATTAGCTTGATATAATTGCTTAGGAAGGTAAATGCCGATTTTATTTTACGACGTGTAAAGGATGACTTGCTTTATGTAAGCATCTTGAAATAAAGAAACGAGGCAGATGTGTTATAAACAACTTTAGTTTGATCAGTTCACCCTTATTCGCACCAATTAATCATACATGCCCGAAAAAGTCCTCATTGCACCTTGCAGCATGGTGACGGCTCTTCCGTCATTAATGCCAGCAGTGGATTCACTATCTCAAGTGGGTTAATTTCAAAGTAACGTTCTCTTCTATCTTCCTCAATCAGCCACTCGGAGAAATGTTTGGCTCCAATCCCCATAACTCTCATCAAATGTGAGGTCCGGGGGACGGCTTTATGCTCTCCCATAGTAGAGAGTACTCTGAATCGTTAACCACTTCTTGCTAACAACCCTCCCCCCCCCCCCCAACACCATTCAGTAAAATGTAAGGCTCATGGGACAGATTTCTGCTCTCCTATAGTAGAGTACGTCGTACACTGAATCGTTAACAACTTTTTTCTACACATATGCTTTCATAACGACCGCAATATATAGCGTTTCTCGAGCACAGTTTGCAATATGAGGCCCGCCCTGATGGAAGGCTCCAGAAATTTCGCCCATCTTGTATACTGTAACGCAGCGCTAACATGACGTAATACGTGGACTTCTAACATTTCACACTTCGCACCGAAATGCGACCACCGCTGCCGAGGTTGAACCCACGACTTACGGTTCAGCAGTCGAGCCCCATAGCCACTGTTCCACAGCATTGATTGATTGATTGATTGATTGATTGATATGTGGGGTTTAACGTCCCAAAACCACCATATAATTATGAGACACGCCGTAGTGGAGGGCTCCGGAAATTTCGACCACCTGGGGTTCTCTAGCGTGCACCCAAATCTGAGCACACTAGCCTACAACATTTCCGCCTCCATCGGAAACGCAGCCGCCGCAGCCGGGATTCGAACCCGCGACCTGCGGGTCAGCAGCCGAGTACCTTAGCCACTAGACCACCGCGGCGGGACTGTTCCACAGCAGCGGCCAGTCTGCTTTCGTACACCGCCATATGCCATCAACTATACCCCTCCACATAACGAATCAGAGCATTGATGGCATCAAGAACTTTTTTTTAATCTAATTAGGCGCTCGTGTAGTGCTCCTTCTCATTTTCTGGTTTCAATGGCTAAATCGTCCACGTGTTACGCTGCTTTTCGCACCTTTAGCGGGGTATATACAGTGACACATGGCTGTGACGTTGAGGAAAGCATCATTCGACGGATTTGAGACGATACGAAACCTGTGTTCGATAGACGGGAAATCAAACTACAAGCAATACACACTGTACACTGATAGCGGTGAACAATCGCGAAATGATCATTGTTTCATGATTTTAGAGTACCGTATCAGATCTAATTTGTATGCTAATTCGTTTTTGTTCGTTCCATTAGAGAATGTAATCACTTATCAAATGAACAAGTGTGCTGCAGGTATTAATGAAGATGTGTTTTTCTCGACATTGTAACCCCCCTGCTGCAGCGCCTTCGGGATAAGCGGGGTAATCATTGAATAAATAAAGAATAAAGAACAGAGAGTCGGCCGTCGATAATTTGATCAACTCACAGGGGGACGCATGAGTTCAAGAAAAAACTGGACTATTCGCTTTCGCAAGCCCAAGCCTAACAAATTGGTTCATTGATATGTGGGGTTTAACGTTCCAAAACAACATATTATTATGAGACACGCCGTAGTGGAGGGCTCCGGAAATTTTGACCACCTGGGGCTCTTTAACATGCGCCCAAATCAGAGCACGTGGGCCTGCAACATTTCCACCTCCATCGGAAATGCAGCCGCCGCAGCCGGGATTCGATCCCGCGACCTGCGGGTCAGCAACCGAGTACCTTAGCCATGATCACCGTGGTGGGGCAGCCTAACCGAAAATCCCAAAATAATCTGGAATTTTCGCAGAAATTCGGACGTGCTTCCCACAAGGCAATCGTTACAAGTGTAATTGGCCGGTAAGATGAAACATGGAAAGAAAGGAGCGCGTGTGACATGGTGATGATAGTGATCGAATGCGTGCCTTGCAGTGGTGTTTAAACAGCGGTTGAGACAAAACGCTTTGTCGGAGATGAATGTCTGGCTCAGAATAGCTTGCTACCAACGTGTGTATTACATAGGTATCTATTCTGAATATCCGTGAATCTATACGATGTGAAACGCTGCTTGCGGAAACATCACTTGTTTAATCACTTTTTGATTCAGCTCGACGACAATAGGAACGAAATCGGACTGTGTAGGCCATGTAATACGTAGCACACGTAACCAGGGGTCTGTCAGACTGTCACAAGTAGTGCCGGGGGACACAAGCATGCGTAGCCCAGGTCATCAGAGAATGAAGTGGTGCTTGCAGGCTTAAAATGGCATCAACTCGCATGGGTTATAAATCGGAGACAGTTGGCATTCGGCCTTCACATTGCACTGGACAATGTAACCTGATGTCGAACAATGCAACCTAGGAGGTATGGTGTTGCGCCTTTGGGTAGCGTGGTGCGGACTCGGGCCATCCGAGTCCCCGGAGAGGACGAGTAGAGAAGCCGGAGAAGGAGAAAAAAATGTTTATATACAGTATTTACATGGTAGCGTGGTACAACGTGAAAAGAGAATCACCCCCGAGCGCCTCTGCGCTAGCGTTTTTATACATCGTCCGCCTTCCCAAGATCCCTTGCAAAGAAAATTTATGCGCAGGATACTCCAATGAGATCGTCGTCTTCCTCTCCGTCCCCGAAGAGGGAAAGCCAAACACCGCCTCCCTCTGAACCTAGGAAAGGGGGCAAGGCATGCCCAGTTCGCTGTTTGGTGAGGGAGACCCCACGCGCCAGCGTGGCACCACAGTGAGATGACGTGGAATCCCATGCGCAAAGTCGCTCCCTGATGCAGCCAGGTTGACTCAAGCAAGGCAGAATACCCCGTACAGCTGCTGGGTCGACGCTGCTTCGGAGTGTTGCTCTCGGCGGCTGACAAAAGCTTGGCCAACGACTTTTGTGTCAAGAGGAGCCGGCGACGTGGTTTTTCCCGATTGTCCGCGTCCGTCGCCGTCCCGGTGCAGGGTTGACTCATCAACAGCTGCCAGGTGCCAGCAGGCCGCGAAGACCACGTGGAACTTGGGCGAGGCACAACAGCACCCCCGCCGCCAGATGATACATCGGGAGGTCGAGTTGTTCCATGCAGCTCGGCCGGGTCGATGTCGGCGACGTTCCGGCAAGGCTCTTGCTTTCTCGAAGGGCCTGGTCAAACTGGAATGCTCCAAGAGCTGGCCTCTGCGCCCCGCTTCGGTGAAAAGTGGGTGACAAGCTCCAAGAAACGACCTTTGTCAGCCACACACAATGCGACAAGCACCGCGTGCACGCCACTCTCATCGCCAGGCCTCAGATTTTACAAAGCAAACATCTTATCTTAATAACTTAAGCTCAAGGAAACAATGTGCATACTAATCGGGACAAGTGTCCAGTAACTCTTTCATACGTAATTCCATTTGGAATCGAGATAACATTATAATTAAGCTAAACAAGCAAACTGTAGAGCTCGGGACAACGAGGGAGTCAGTAAAAAATTTCTCTATGCCCTCACTGTAACACATTGGAAAAAAAAAAAAAGGGTACACATAAACTAGGTAAAGGGTAAACAAAAAAATCAAACAAACCTTCCGCGTCTTTTGACGAGTCAAAACGCTCGACTTAGGGCGTCTGCATTTGTATGAAGGCCACCTCTCTTGTAGCGCACCTCGAAATTGTGCTGCTGCAGTGCTATGCTCCATCTGAGCAAACGACCATTCTTAGGTGACATTTGGCGTAACCAGGTTAGTGGAGAGTGATCAGTTTCTATAATAAACTTAGAGCCAGCAACATAGCAGCCTAGTTTTTGTACGGCCCAAACAATGCAAGCACATTCTTTTTCCGAAGTGCTATAAGCCTCTTCCCTGCTGCTCAATTTGCGACTCAAATACAAAACCGGCCGCTCCTCTCCACTCTGGTCCGTCTGACATAGCACTGCTCCTAAACCGCGTTCGCTTGCATCACACTGAATAGTGAAAGGTTTTGCAAAATCCGGTGCCCTCAAGACGGGTTTCTCACTCAATGCGTGCTTCAGCTTCTGAAAAGCGTCTTCCTTTTTAGAGTCCCATTGAATGTTCACAGGTTCGGTCTTGCGTAAACTATCTGTCAAAGGGCTGGCAATCTCGGAGTAATTCGGGACGTAATGCTGATAGTAACCTGTGAGGCCGAGGAATGCTCTCATCTCGGTCTTAGTGCTGGGACGACGATAACCGACCACCGCGGCTACCTTGAGTTCGGACGGTCGACGACGCCCATTTCCTACAATGTGCCCTAAATAGCTTACTTCAGCACAGCCCAAATGACATTTCTCTCTCTTTACCGTAAGACCTGCATTTTTGATCCGTTCCAAAACCATCCGAAGGTGTTCAACATGGTCTTCCCATTTGTCCGAAAATATCGCCACATCGTCTAGGTAAGGCAGCGCAAATTTCTCGAGCCCGTGGAGAACCTTATCCATCAGGCGGCTGAAACAATACGGCGCGTTCTTGAGCCCAAAGCTCATCATCAAAGGACGAAAAGTGCCCAGGGGTGAGATAAAAGCAGCGTATCGACTCGCGCGCTCTGTCAAAGGGACCTGCCAATACCCCCTGACAAGGTCTAACGTAGAAATGTATTTCGCCTTAGACACTGTCTCTACCCTCTCTTCAATGTTAGGAATAGGGTAAGTCTGGTCGACTGTTACAGAGTTCAGGCGGCGATAGTCCACGCATGGCCTTGGATCACGGCCCGGAATCTCAACCAAAATCAAAGGCGAGGTGAAATCACTGTCTGCTTCGATGATAACACCTAGGTCGATCATGCGGCGAATTTCGGCCTCTAGTATCTCTCTCTGTCTAGGTGACACCCGATACGGCTTACAGCTGATCGGCTTGTTAACCGTCAGCTCAATGTCGTGCTTAATCACATCCGTTTTGCCTGGCTTCTCGGAGAAAACGGTAGCGAATTCCTGTACTAAAAGCTCTAAATCTTCCTCTTGAGCCTTACTTAGGGTGTTCCCTGTGTCTACCCTATCTGACAATGTGCTGCTGACCGTGCCATCGGAAAGACAAAGGATTTCCGCGCCCTCATCCTCAGGAACATTGAGTGCAAGGTTTACTACTGCTTTTCGTCGCATGTAGGGTTTCATTAGGTTACTGTGATACACTTTGGGGCATTTCCGGCCCCACTTTACCTCGTAGTTGGTGTCTGAAAGCACTGACATCACTGTCGCTGGTCCCTCCCATTGTACGTCCAGCTTGTTTTTTCTTGAAGGGCACAACAGCATCACCTCATCGCCCACTCTAAAGACTCGCTTTCGAGCTGACTTATCGTAACGGGCCTTGGAAAGCGCCTGTGCTGCGCGCATGTTGCTCTCCACCACTTCGCGTGTAGTCCCCAGTCGCCCCAATAAATCCAGTACATAGGAAACCACATTAGGGTCCTCCCCATATCCAGTCCATGACTCTCGTATCAAGTGCAGCGGACCTCTCAAGTTCCTGCCGTAGACAAGTTCAGCCGGACTAAAACCCGTACTCTCGTGTGGGGCCGACCTCAGAGAAAACATCGCAGCTGGTATACACCCCTCCCAGTCACTTTTATGCTCAAAGCACAAAGCTCGCAAAACGCGTTTCATGACCGAGTGCATGCGTTCCACAGGGTTCGACTGTGGATGGTGAATAGAGCTATGCGCGATTTTTATCCCGCAGCGTTCTAGGAATGTAGTCGTAAGGCAGCTTGTGAACACACTTCCGTTGTCACACTGTATCTCCGAGGGAAAACCCACCCGAGAAAAAATAGACAACAATGCGTCCACCACGCATACTGAACTCAACTCTTTCAGTGCGATTGCCTCCGGGAACTTGGTGGCAACGCACAGCGCGGTCAGGACGTACCGATATCCTGATTTAGATGGAGGCAGAGGCCCCACGATGTCAATCACGAGCCGACGGAAGGGTTCTGTGACTATTGGCACTAGTTTCATTGGTGCCTTCCATTTGTCTGTTGATTTTCCTATCCGCTGACAGGTGTCGCATTCACGGACAAACATCTCTACATCCTTCCAGCACCCGGGCCAGTAGAACTCCTGAGCCAGCTTAGCTTTCGTTTTCTTTATACCTAAGTGGCCCGCCCAGGCGTTGCTGTGGGCCAGGTCGAGAATGTTCCGCCGGTATTTTAGTGGAACTACCACTTGGTTGTAGACCCGCCCTTTAGCGTTCTCATACCTGCGATGCAACACCTCGTTTTGGGTGTAGAACGAAACGTTCTTCCTAGAGTTACCTTCCTTATGTATGGCATCTAGCAGTATAGAGAGTGCGAGATCCGCCTTTTGATCGACCACTAGCGTTGCACGGTCGGTTCTGGCTAGCTGACACCAACTGGTGGACGCGGGTGTTAACACCGAGCCTGTCACCAAGTCCTCGTTTTCGGGCGTTAGAGATATTTCCTCGCTGTTGTCGACCATAGCCCCAGTTTCCGTCTCGACAACTCGCATGGCAGACTCATTTTCCGTCGCAACTACCTCAGGTTTTCCTACACTGCCCTCGGACGTCTGTTCCCCAGAGGGTGAGCTGCTCAGCTGTTGCGTCAGCTCGCGCGCCTTCGAACGGGTAAGGGCCATGCAAGCTATTTCGGTGGCAAATGATTCTCCACGTGTTTTTAACATTTCCTCAGACTTATTTGAAAATAGGTAAGGGAAGTGCTCCGGAAGGTTGGCTGAAATTGCTGCTTCCGTACACAATTGGCCGAAAGGGCCCTCGATTACAACCCTCGCTATCGGTAGGCAGACGCTTTGCTTTTCTGCCACCTGCCGAATCCAGGCACACTCTCCTATATAGTCTTCGGAAGATACGCAACTTGGATGCGCTACATCCATTGTGGCCGCCGAGTCCCTCAATACCCTACACATTCGGCCGTTCACTGAGAGTGTCCTCATGTAAGGCTTCAACAGCTTTAAGCTATCCTCTGACTCCTGAATTGTGGCAAATGCCATGTGCCTCTTACAGCTCCTGGCCATGTGGCCCTTTTCTCCGCAGCTGTAGCAAACAACTGGCTTCCGCGCTTCTAACGCATGCGCTATGTCACCAGGCGCCTTTGAACCTGATGAAGGTGCCGCCTTAGTCCCCTCACTGTCCTTTCCCTGCTGACTGTCTAATAACTTGGAATTCTCGGGTTTCCAGTTATTTCTTGCAAACCTCTTGCGTCCCTGGTTTCCCGACCAGCTTTCTACCTTTTCATTTTTTTCCGAAGTTCGTGGTGTACTGCGGAGACTACGGCGTGAGCAGTAATCTTCGGCGAGTTCTGCTGCCCTGTTCATGTCTACGTCTTTCATCCTATCCTGCACCCAAAGCCTTACCTCCTCGGGAATTCCCCGGTAAAACTGCTCAAGTACCATCAACTCAATGACCTTGTCATGGTTGCCATAGACTTGCGCGCTTTTGAGCCACTCTTCAAAGTTGGCTCTAATTTGGTAGGCATAGTCTGAATGAGATTCGTTGCCCCTCTTAGAGTGCCTGAACCGCAGGCGGAAAGCCTCTGTCGATAGGCGACATTTTCGTAGCAATGCAGCCTTTACCCTGTCATACACCTCGGAGTCCTCTTTATTCATTCTTGCGATAACATCGGACACTTCGCCTGGTAGTACGCATATCAGTTTTTGTGGCCAAGTCTCCCTACTAAACCCTGCATTTTCGCATGCTCGCTCAAAATGCACGAGGTATAATGCAATGTCGTCACCCGCCTTGAAGGTGTGGATTAGATCCTTTATCTTTGATTCTCCACCCCCTGAATTTCGATTTCCCACGGACATACGAAGCTCCAGTTCTTTCAGACGGATTTCATGTTCTTTATCCTCGCGATCCCTCCTTATTTCCTCCTCTCTCTGTTCACGGGCTAAGCGCTCACGCTCCTCTTTCTTTGCCAAAATGGTTTCTCTGGCCTCAATGGCCTCTTCTAAACTCACTTCCTCTTTTCCCAAGTGCTCCAAAATTTGTTGTTTTCTTTTAACCGAGCCGACCGAAATATTCAGCTCCTGACAAATTTCGAGGAGTTCTTGGACCTTAAACTTCTCCATCTTAGATATGCACACCGTTTCTCTTCTAAGGTAATTTTGCCCACGAGCCACCCAATTCTTGGTCTGCGAATCAAAATTTACCAAAATCACCCTACCACGTTACCGACCATCTGCGCTAACGAGTCTGGCGAAAAGAAGAGCAAACACGCGGCACTCACCACTTCGATGCAGCCGACGCAGGCGAATCCCATAAGCTGCCAGCCACTGTTGCGCCTTTGGGTAGCGTGGTGCGGACTCGGGCCATCCGAGTCCCCGGAGAGGACGAGTAGAGAAGCCGGAGAAGGAGAAAAAAATGTTTATATACAGTATTTACATGGTAGCGTGGTACAACGTGAAAAGAGAATCACCCCCGAGCGCCTCTGCGCTAGCGTTTTTATACATCGTCCGCCTTCCCAAGATCCCTTGCAAAGAAAATTTATGCGCAGGATACTCCAATGAGATCGTCGTCTTCCTCTCCGTCCCCGAAGAGGGAAAGCCAAACACCGCCTCCCTCTGAACCTAGGAAAGGGGGCAAGGCATGCCCAGTTCGCTGTTTGGTGAGGGAGACCCCACGCGCCAGCGTGGCACCACAGTGAGATGACGTTGTCGTGACTGGGGGAATTTGTCGGGCCTTGAGCCATCCAAGGGTCAGGGCGAAGACGGGCCGAGGAGCCGGAGCTGATAACTTGAACGATTTATTTACACTATTTTACATGATGTTGAAGGTAGCGTGTTAAATGGAGTAAGCATCATACTAGATGATGGAAGGAAGCTCTCCCTCCGAGCGTCTTGCGCTCGCGTTTTTATGCCCCCGAAGAGAGAAAGTCACACCGCCTCCTTCCCAACCTGGGAAGGGAGGAGAGGCCCGCCCAGTTCGCTGCCCGGCGAGGGTGTAACACACACAATACACGACACCACTGGCACAGTGCGAGAACGGGGAGTCGGACGCGCCGAGATGACTCCTCGAGGAAACATCGCTCGGGAAAGGCGCCATGGAACGTGAGGAATGTCCCCGAAGATGAATACAAAGCGCTCGGCTCATTGTCCGCTGAATGTTGACGACCCAAGCAATGACCACTCCCTCTAGGCAGCCCAGACAGCGAACAGCCCCCCCCCCCCGGTAATCTGTCGGTCGTGCGTGCCCAAAGGGCTTTTTGGCAAGACGAGCCGACGACTCCAAGGAATTCGCAGTACTACTGCGGTGTTGTTGCCGATTCTGGACGTCTCAGGACGCGCTGCGAAGCCGGAACCATTCCACGCGTCCAAGCGGCGCCCAGACATGGGGGCCGATCACAACAGCTCGTCCGCCGCCGGGAAAAAGGACTCGTAGAGGGGCAGCCCAACGCTGCACCTTGAAGAGGCCTGGCAGCGCAGCAGCTCTGGAACGGCTGCGGCTCAGGTTTTCTCTCTCGCTCAAGTGGGGTCAGCAGGTCCGTAAGTAGTACTCTCCGTCGAAGGGGCCCCCGCAGGTCGAAGGCTGGGACTGACATTAGTGATCAAATCCGCACAGTACCCAAGCAGCGACAAGGCGGTACACCACCCCTCCCGAGATATGCCAGGCTACTGAACTCTTAGCCCGTTGTCGGCATAAAAGCAGCCACACTAGAACGTTGCCTGGAACGTCCCCAAACAAAGCAATATGGCAACGCTCCTAAAGTTTTGAAGAATTTACCTTAAATAAATTGCACTCAAGCCGCAAGTCGCATAGCCTTGAGGCAAATGGCGAGTGAGAAGTGAGAAGGTCGGGAAACTCAACTAACAAATTATATCCCTTTCTCAACGTCTGGCCGTGGCAGGCAGACTAAGTAACAGGTTCACCATGCAGTAAAGGTTAAAAAAAATCCAAAACGAAAAGATACACGGAATGACATAACAAAATAAAAAAACCCGGGCTGTCGTAACTCAATCGGAATGCGCTTGCTCCTTATCACAGGAAGCCTCGGCTGAGAGCATCAGCATTTCCATTATCCCGCCCCTTTTTGTAGCGGATCTCAAAATTATGTTCTTGCAGTGCCAAACTCCATCTCAGTAGGCGGCCATTTTTAGGCGACATATTCCGAAGCCATGACAAGGGACAGTGATCTGTCTCGACAAGAAAGGGCGAGCCGGCCAAGTAGCACCGAAGCTTGTAAATAGCCCACACTAAGCATGCACACTCTTTCTCTGAGGTGCTATAAGCCTCCTCACGTGTGGAAAGCTTACGACTAATGAAAAGCACGGGGTGCTCCTCTCTACTTTCATCTCGCTGACTCAGAACAGCCCCAAGACCCCTTTCACTAGCGTCGCACTGAAGTACAAAAGGTCGGTTATAATCCGGAGCTCGTAAAATCGGTTGAGACGTCAGTGCTGCTTTCAAAGCCTGGAACGAACTTTCCCTTAACTCGTCCCACTGGACTTTAACGGGCTCTCCCTTCCTTAAACTGTCGGTCAGAGGACTGGCGATCTGTGAATATTTGGGGATATAGTGTTGGTAATATCCAGTGAGGCCTAGAAAGGCCCTGATATCAGTTTTAGTGACAGGTCGGGGATAGTTCTCGATGGCGGCAAGTTTTACCTCGTGGGGCCGCCGGCATCCTCGCCCAACAATGTGCCCTAGATACTCTACTTCCGCCTGTCCCAATTGACACTTTTCTGCTTTAACAGTGAGGCCCGCGTTCCTTAAGCGCGTCAAGACGTCCCGCAAGTGGCTCAGGTGTTTTTCCCAGCTGTCCGAAAACACTGCAATATCATCTAGATAAGGAACAGCGTAGTTCTCTGCTCCCGCCAGCACACGATCCATGAGCCGTGAAAAGCAAAAGGGCGCGTTTTTGAGCCCAAAACTCATGACCAGGGGTCGGAAAGTGCCCAAGGGGGAGATAAACGCTGCGTATTTACTGGCTCGTTCGGTCATAGGCACCTGCCAGTAGCCGCGTGTGAGGTCTAGCGTGGAGACGTACTGAGCCCTGCTAACAGTTTCCACTCTCTCCTCTACGTTGGGAATAGGGTACAGCTGGTCTCGCGTGACGGCATTCAGTTTCCGATAATCGATGCAGGGTCTCGGTTCCTTCCCGGGTGCTTCCACCAGTATTAGAGGGGAGGTGTACTCACTCTCCGACGGGACGATGACACCAATTTCCAACATTCTTTGAATCTCGCGTGCGAGAATTTCCCTTTGCCTGGGTGATACGCGATAAGGCCGTGAAAGAATGGGTTCATTAGAAGTTAGTTCAATGTCGTGCTCAACTAAATCGGTTCTTCCTGGCCGGTCGACGAAAGCTCCCTCAAACTCGCGCAGTAGGTTCTCCAGTTCTCTTTTCTGTTCTGCATTCAAATTCGAGTTACTGGTGACCGTGTCTAGCAAGATGTCGAGGGACTGAGAATCAGAAGCCTGCCCGGGAAAAGGAAAATCTGTCTCTAATTCTTCCGGAACGTTAAGCGCGAGTTGAACTACTGCTGACCGCTGGTGGTAAGGTTTCATCAAGTTTGAATGGTAAATCTTTACCTCTTTCCGCCTTCCCGGTAGTTTGACCACATAATTGGTGTCCGACAACTTCTGCATAACCTTCGCAGGGCCCTCCCACTGAACCGCGAGCTTGTTCGCTTTAGATGATGCTAAAAGCATCACCTGATCTCCTTCTGAAAACGAACGTTGACGTGCGTTCTTATCGTACAGACGTTTTGCTTTAAGCTGCGCCATTGTCATGTTCGCCTCAACGAGTTCTCTGCAGGTCTGAAGTCGCCCGAGTAAGCCCAACACATACTCGATCACAGTGGGATCCTCACCCCTCCCTTCCCAAGATTCTCGCAGCATGCGAAGTGGGGTCCTTAGAGATCTCCCATATACTAGCTCAGCGGGACTAAAGCCGGTGGCCTCGTGCGGCACAGACCTCAGGGCAAACATGGTGGCTGGCAAGCATGCTTCCCAATCTTTCCGATTCTCGTAGCACAATGCCCGTAATACCCTTTTGAGAACCGAGTGCCATGCTTCTACTGAATTGCTCTGAGGATGTCTGACGGAACTGTGTATTATCCTAATGCCACACCTCTCCAAGAATGTGGTAGTTAGTGCGCTAGTAAACACACTGCCCTGGTCGCTCTGTAACTCTGACGGGAAGCCTACTCTCGAAAACACTGAAAGCAAAGCATCCACTATTTCTACAGATGACTGCTCCTTCAAGGGAACCGCCTCCGGGAATTTTGTGGCAGGACATATCAAGGTTAAGATGTAGCGGTACCCTGACTTTGTCACAGGCAGGGGGCCCACAACGTCCACGACAAGGCGGCGGAAAGGTTCACTAATGAGTGGCACCAACTTTAAGGGCGCTTTCTGCTGGTCGTGTGCTTTGCCTATTCTTTGGCACACATCGCAGGATTGCACATACCTCTCGGTATCCTTGAAACAATTGGGCCAATAAAACTCCCTAAGTAGACGAGTCTTCGTTTTCTTTTTGCCAAGATGGCCCGACCACCCGCCACCGTGACACAGCTCCAGTACTTTGGCTCGGTATTTCTGTGGAACCACTAATTGATCATAGTGCACCCCCTTCGAGTCTTTGTACTGACGGTACAAAATTCCGGCGCGGCGGTGCAAAAAGACGTTCTTCCGCGCCAACCCCTCCTCCACCCTATCGCTCAACTTTTGCAGCGTTTTATCCTCGGCCTGTTCCGCAGCGATAACCTCCGGGCTTACTTTCGATAGCTCCAAGAACCCGCCCATGCAAGGTAGCACGGAAAGAAGGTTAACTTCCTCGCTGGCCTCACTGGAACTCTTAAAGCTGCTTTCGCCATCGCTCGGGACGTTTTCCTGATTCGCGTCTGCCCTTGTTTCGTCGGGGGCCTGTGCCTCTCTATTTTGGGAACTGCCGAGCTCCTTTGCGATCTCCTTTGCCTTAGACCGCGTTAGAGCATGTACAGTGTGTTCTCCAAAGCTCAGACCTTTCTTTCTTAACAGGTCCTCCGAGTGGTTAGAAAAAAGGTAACCGTACTGCTTCGGCAAACTTTGTGACACGGCAGCCTCTGTTTCCAGTTCTCCGAAGGGACCCTTGATGAGGACTTTGGCCACTGGCAGACACACACTGTCTTCCTGCGCTACCTGTCTGATCCACGCGCAGTCTCCGGTGAACCCATCCGCGGGCACGTAAGATGGGTGTATTACATCCATAGTGGCCGCAGAATCGCGTAGAACCCGGCAATTTTGCCCATTGACAGTCATCTCTCTTAAGTACGGTTCAAGTAACCTCATGTTCTCATCAGTATGGTTAAAAAGGGAGAAAACGAGTTTTTCCTTACGGCAACCCACTGCTAAGTGCCCCGGTTCATTACATCGATAGCACACAATGGGTTTCTTTGCCTCAAATGCTCTGTCGCGATTCTTATCCTGTTCTTTCTCTTTGCCAGCGCGTCCACTCATGGTCGATTCCCCGTGCGTGTCTTTTTCATTCGTCCCTCCTGGTGCAATAGGGGCATAACTGTTGCGCTCAGACTGCTTAGAATTCTCACGGTATGGTTTCTTTGCGGGTTTGTTGCGCTCTCTTATTTCCTCACGCCTCATGGTGTACTCTTCAGCCAGTTCTGCGGTACGCTCCAAATTCTTTTCCCCGGGCTGATCTAATACCCATAAGCGTGCTTCGTCACTTAGAACGTTCAGGAATTGCTCCGTGCAAATCAACTCGACTACCTTGTCATGGTCTCCAAAAGCTCCCTCGCCCTTAAGCCACTCGGTGAGATTGCACCTCAGACTGTATGCAAAATCGGCAAATGATTCACTGCTACGTTTGCTACTATTTCTGAAACGTCGTCGGAAAGCTTCAGCAGACAGCCGATACCTCTTTAGTAGCGCACGCTTTACAATATCGTAGTCATTCGCCTCATCTCGCGGCAAACGAGCCAGTACATCCGCTGCCTCGCATGGAAGCACGGTCAAGAGCATTTGTGCCCATAACTCACGCTCAAACTTGCCTTCGCAACTTCTCTCAAAATTGACCAAAAATAACCCGATATCCTCTCCCATCTTAAAAGGATTCAGGAGGTCTTTTATTTTTGGTGCCTTGCTTACTGGAGCATTGAGTGTTGCGCCTCCTGAGGTAGTTGCCCGAGCTATTTCTAAGTCTAGGCGCTTCTTATCCAGTTCGTGCTTGCGCTCGCGCACGCGTTCCTGCTCTTCTTTATGGCGCTCGCGCTCCTGATCTTCCCTTTTTTTTTTATATCCTCCCACAACTCCACGATCTCCTCGTCATCTCTGCTTGCCTCCATAGCCCTGATGACTTCCGCCTTTTTAAGATGTTTCCCGCAATCAATCCCGAATTCCCCGCATATCACGTCTAGGTCCGATCTGTGCAACTTTCTCCAAGCCATGGCTGCTACTTTTCTGCCGACAAGTTTCTCAAGGGAAAGCGTTGAAGCAAGGTTCCCGTGAACAGGCTTCCAACACTCTTGTTACCAGGAAGAACTAATTTAAGCCTGGCAACTCTCAAGGAGAAAAGGTCGTGCACTCACCAAGCCGGAGTCGAATTCCTGCGCAGATCATCTCACCGCTGCCATCCACTGTCGTGACTGGGGGAATTTGTCGGGCCTTGAGCCATCCAAGGGTCAGGGCGAAGACGGGCCGAGGAGCCGGAGCTGATAACTTGAACGATTTATTTACACTATTTTACATGATGTTGAAGGTAGCGTGTTACATGGAGTAAGCATCATACTAGATGATGGAAGGAAGCTCTCCCTCCGAGCGTCTTGCGCTCGCGTTTTTATGCCCCCGAAGAGAGAAAGTCACACCGCCTCCTTCCCAACCTGGGAAGGGAGGAGAGGCCCGCCCAGTTCGCTGCCCGGCGAGGGTGTAACACACACAATACACGACACCACTGGCACAGTGCGAGAACGGGGAGTCGGACGCGCCGAGATGACTCCTCGAGGAAACATCGCTCGGGAAAGGCGCCATGGAACGTGAGGAATGTCCCCGAAGATGAATACAAAGCGCTCGGCTCATTGTCCGCTGAATGTTGACGACCCAAGCAATGACCACTCCCTCTAGGCAGCCCAGACAGCGAACAGCCCCCCCCCCCCCGGTAATCTGTCGGTCGTGCGTGCCCAAAGGGCTTTTTGGCAAGACGAGCCGACGACTCCAAGGAATTCGCAGTACTACTGCGGTGTTGTTGCCGATTCTGGACGTCTCAGGACGCGCTGCGAAGCCGGAACCATTCCACGCGTCCAAGCGGCGCCCAGACATGGGGGCCGATCACAACAACGTGGAATCCCATGCGCAAAGTCGCTCCCTGATGCAGCCAGGTTGACTCAAGCAAGGCAGAATACCCCGTACAGCTGCTGGGTCGACGCTGCTTCGGAGTGTTGCTCTCGGCGGCTGACAAAAGCTTGGCCAACGACTTTTGTGTCAAGAGGAGCCGGCGACGTGGTTTTTCCCGATTGTCCGCGTCCGTCGCCGTCCCGGTGCAGGGTTGACTCATCAACAGCTGCCAGGTGCCAGCAGGCCGCGAAGACCACGTGGAACTTGGGCGAGGCACAACAATGGGGACAAACGCGTACCCCCACGCCCTCTCTTGATAGCTTGTCTCTCTCTCCCTCTCTCAATCTCTCTACCTTTTTTTTTAACGGCTAAGCTATTTTAGTCTAGGCTTTCATATCCAAGATTTGTGGTAACGCTAGCGGCCATCATAAATAGGTATGCGCCACATAAATCGGGCAAGTTCCACTGCACACAACTTCCCCTAACACCGAGAAGAAAAGCGGCAGTTCGCACAATAAGTCGAGTGTGCGTTAGCTTAGCCACACCACTGTCACGTGATATTCCGCGGTAATTAAATATGGTGACTATACTAGCACCTCAAAGCTTAACAATGAGTGTTAAACAAAGAACAGCGACACAACATATCTGAAAGGCTTCCAAACACATGCATGTGATATCCAGATTAAGGGAAAGCCACCAGCTTCGCTGTTTTACCAGTGTCCTCAAAACGGAGCTGGTTATTACCTTCTTTTATCGCGAATTCTTTTACATCCAAGAGAACTTGAAACGTGGTGCACGTACCGGAGTGACGGTGCGTCCTCAGATATAATTGAAACTCCTCGTAGCAGGCGACAGGATTTCATGAACGATTCACCCTCCGACCACACCGACGTTTTCATACTCCACACGATTCCGCAGACTCACAAGAAACGTATCCAGCGCGGTTCTTCCACGACACCATTTTCACAAACGCGAGCACGCTTGTCTCTTGACGAAAACACATTTTCACCACACAAAGGAAAATAGGGACACGTGCTATGAATATCTGGAATTACTGCACTTTCTCGCACCGTCACCAAACCACCACCAAAGCCTCAGTGCGCCGACATCCAGAGTACATCCTCATTGCGTCGACGAACGCCGAAGACAGGCGAAATGTAGGGCCGCGAACGGCGATGTCCTGAAGAGGATGCAGAACCGGCAGTGCAAGGACGCGGAGAGCAGGGACACGTTCCGAATGACGTCTGCAGAGAACGATGGCCGGCTGTAGAACAAACACGCACGCACGCACAGGCACACAGCTCGGCCCCTGTCCACTTCCCGAACCAAGATCACGGTTCCTCGGCGTCCTCTCTTGTCATCGAGTGGCGACTGGCACGCGGCTGTAAGCCAGAACGGACTGAGGCATGCCAGAGGTAGAAAAATGAATGCACCGCCGCTTTCTGATATCGGTCCACAAACGGTACTCAAGAGTAAGCAAGGCCGTGTCGTCTTACTTGCCCCGTCCTTGTAGAGTGTGCGCTATTGCACTTACGCTGTGCCCCAACAAGCGCGAGCTCCAGACTCGGAAGCAGCACGAGAAGCGTCGACGTTCGCTCACGACGGCGGGCTCAGCGCGAAGTGGCTCAGCGCGCGCCCGGCCGCTGTACGCGTCCTCACATCATCAACCCCCATGCGGAGGGGAGAAAGAGAGGCTGCAAAAGAAGCCAAGCAAAGCGTAACACGAAGACGGCTGCGGGGCGAAGTGGAGAGGAGGATAGGTCCCGTCGGAGAAGGGTCCCATCGCGGGAGGGAGGGAGTGGGCCCGTCGCTTCATTCAGCTGCGTCATTGTCGGCGCAAAGTGCCGTTGTTGTAAATGCGGGCGATCTGCCTGCGTGCGGAAGCGCTCGCCGCTGCTGGAGACGCTCCCTGGATTTCGTGCCGACCGGTTGTGCGCCCGCGCGCTCCGCGCGCTCGCGACCTTCGGCGTCATCGTAGCTCTGGCCGACTGGGCTGGCCCTACGTCACCTCCTGTCGCCGGCTGTCTTCGGTGACAGCGCAGCTCTGACCTACTGGACCTGCTCTACGCCATCTACAGACGCCGACAACATCTCTCGCAAGTGTACCCCGTCCTCGGACTCCAGTGACCGTTCTTCCATCTTTCCTGTCTCTCCTATCCCCTCAGTTTGTTGTTGCTTCTTCTTCCTCTTTCCTATACCTTTACCTCTACCCTTTTATCCCTCCTTACCCCCTTCCCTTTGTGAGCTCTGTGGCGGTGTCGCTCACTGAAGCAGACAATAACGGGGCTCACTTTTCTCTTCCTTTCTCTTAAGAACCACTCCGCTCGCCGCTGCTGGGCTCTTCATAGACGGGCGGAGGTGGCGGACTTGTCCTCTGCGCACGCGATTTGGACCGCTGTTTCTTTCTTCTTCGGTAGTTGCATTCGGAGGAGGAACGCTGAAAGGGAATCCGATTGATATCGCGGACAGCGTTTCCCCGCAGCCATTCTCTGTCGGCGATCGTATGCCGTGAATTCTTCCCGGGAAACGGGCCGCGTGAAAAAAAAAAAGAACTTAAAAAAAACAATAATAAACGCGGGTACTGCGGAAGCAGGTTGAAAGTCGTGCTGCAAACGACTTCGAAGCTGACCCCAATGTATCGGGTTCGACTCGCGGCTACAGTTGTTGATGGCCGGGAGATATTTTTAAGCGTGTCTTTAACGAAATCGATCGACGGTGTCGTGTTTTTCTTCCTTTGAGAGGGAAATGACCCTTAGCGTAAAACTTAAGCACGAAAAGGAATCGGAACAAAGCCGGAAGTTCTAAAATGGAACGTGGAGCCGCAGTGCAGGCCTGCGTTAACGTACCGGAAGTGAACAGTTCTATGGAAATGAAACTATTGCTATGCGTCAGACAATAGAATCAGAAGCCATTGCGCAGGAATGACGCATGTTTACTATGCGAATACCACGAGATTAAGCGATCTGTTACGTACGGCAGTCGAACTTGTTCCATTAGCCCTTTTGCGAATAACTTTCTTTCGAAGCTCTTGGTCCGCCTAAATTCATTTAATTGTGATGCTGCTGGAAGGGTCAAGTGGCCTTATCAAGAATCGTATAAGACTTTTTCTCATGAGATACAAAGGGCTGCCGTATTTTTTTTTTTTTAGCTGAGAGCATTGGTGTTTTTGTTACGAGTTCCCCTACCAAAACATTGCAAGCGAATGAAGTGGCAAAAAAAAATAACCTGGACGTATGTAATAATTGACGTCCCATTGTCATGTGCGAATGTGACGTCACATATTATCGCAATGTGTAACGTCATGATGATGTCCGGATTCCGATGATTCATGGGAGAGTAATGAAATCTATTGAGACCATCAGAGTAATGCATGCCTTTATACTGTGGCTCGCAACGCTCTCAAAGAAGTTTTGTCCACACGATTACATAATTTATTAAATTACCAAGTGCGCCGCAACCTCTCGCCTTCAACTGTTACAGATCAACAGGCTGCGGAACTTTTTTTGCATAAAAATAATAATTAGCTAGTTACATGGGTGTTCGAAACGAGCGAGGGGATGCACAAGGGGAACACTTGCCACGCCGGCGTTGCCCTCCCCCCCACCACGTTTCTTTTTTTTTTTTTACTTCCGCGATGCAACGTACGTGACTTAACGTCCCCAGGACAATATTCCGCTGACGCACATGACTAGTATGACCAACATTCTGAGAGTGAGGAAGGCGACGGAAAGGCAGAAGGCAGAGAGGGTAACCAGCAAAGCTTCCGGCTGGCTACCTTATACGGGGGGATAAGAAAAAGAAGTAGAAAAACGAGAAAAGGAAAGAAAAAATACAAAAAGAGGGGCCGTTAATTCACTGAAACACGTGGTACTGCAGCAGAAGTCAGAGGTGTTCGCTCAAGCCTTCACAGACTTGTGGGCCGTCGAGATGATATGGACGGTGCTGTGGCAGCACTTTCATGGAAAGTGGCCGATCATCCAGTCGTTCCAGTATGTTGGAAAGTGCTCGTCCCTTCATGGCAAAATCGGACCGAAAGTGGTCGCACCGAAAGTGGCCGATGCTTTCTTTGGTCCCGCAAACATCGCATGTCATGCTGCCAGTCATTCGAATGAACTTTATACGTGGCTTCCCGATGGAACATCCTAACTGAAGGCGACAAAGTAGCTTCTCTGTCCAGCCTTCAACATTCTCATAATGATATTTATCTTCGCTATGGGCGAATGTCAGGTCCCCCTCGTAGAATCATCACTTCAATTTTCTTGATCGCTGCTGACCTCCGTTCGCAGGAGATACCTCTCAATGTTTACCACGTCATGCCTGTTGCAACGTGAACTTCCTCTGCTCCTAAACGTAGGTCATTCTAGCGATCCCCTAATCGAAAAACAACGGGCTCTTGATCGCCCGGCAATCGTCACATGAGGTTGCCGACCTCTGACCCATAATTGAACACCGGTGCCGTGATGTGAACCCTGTAAACTACACGCCGAAAGCGGGTCAATGTCTTTCTCGTCGATCAGCTCCACACACTCCACATTAGGGTCAAGGGGCGCGCGAAGTGTTTCGCGTTGTGTCCCATTAGTCACGTGGTTCGCTGATTTCACCGTCAAACCGACGCGCACCGGTGCCACTTTGGTTCAAGGCTTCGAGCTCGCACAACAGCAGCCTATATATGTGGACGGAGACAGTACAATCGGTCGGGTTCCCACGCGGAGTTTGATTCAGGAATGACAGCGGCGCTGTGCTTTAGGTTCTCAAGGTATTGAACCCTCAAGGACTGCTCGGTGTCCACGCAAGTAATTCGAGCGCCACAGCGGGTAGGACACAGTTCAACGGTATGTGGTAGAAGAGATGCGTTGGCTGCAGAGCAAGTTGACGCATCATACCGACGTCGCACGAATAACACTACGGGAAGAAACGATGTGGATAGGAAAGATGCTCGCTTAACATTATTATTGTCATTGTTACTGTCATTGTTATTATTGTTGTCGTTGTTGTTGTCATTATTATCGTTGTTGTTGTTGTCGTCGTTGTCATCGTTATCGTTATCGTTATTGCTGTCGTTGTCGTCGTTATCGTTATCGTCATTGCTGTCGTTGTCGACGTTATCGTTATTGTTTTCATTGTCGTCGTTATCGTAATATCGTTATTGTGTCAATGTCGTCGCTATCGTCATCGTTATTGTTGTCGTTGTCGTCGTTATCGTCATCGTTATCGTTATTGTCGTCGTCGTCGTCGTCGTCGTCGTCGTCGTCGTCGTCGTTGTTGTTGTTGTTGTTGTTGTTGTTGTTGTTGTTGTTGTTGTTGTTGTTGTTGTTTAACGCCCCAAAAACCACCACATTATTATGATAGGCACCGTATAGTGGAGGGCTTCAGAAATTTCGACCATCTGGTGTTCTTACGGGGCACTGACATCGTTCAGTACACGGGTCTCCTCCATTTCACCTCCGTCGAAATGCGACTGCCGTGGCCGTTATTGAACCCGCCGCGCCCTTCGGGTTAGCATTCGAGCACCATAGCCAGTAGTGTTCCACCGAGGCGGAATACTCCCATTACAGAGCGAAGCCTACACCATGTAAGGCAGCGCTTGTATACTGTCCATTTTTACTTAACAAATTGCCGCGCAGGCACAAAGAAGACAAGAAGATTTCACTGGCGCATGCAGTTTCTTTTGCTGTACTTTTCTCGCCTATATCCGCGCTGCGCTTATAGTTCCTTTAGGACACCGCGTGAATTGAAGATGTTACTGGCGAGGAGCCCGCGGTGTCCGTAACGAGAAACGGGTGGTGTTGCAACAAGTGAGTTTGTAGCGCAGCCACGTTACGCTATTTTTACGTCCTAGCACTAGGAACCGTGAAGTCTAGTCGCAGCTGCTCTGTGTCCCCAGTCCAAAAAACGAGTGAGCGCGACGCATTGGGGGAGTGTAGCGTTTCTCGGAAGCATTTTGTTTGCGATTCGCGTCCTCCCATCCCTTCCGGTGGTATCGTACGCGCGGGCGGGTCGCTGCACTTTCGTCAGCCAGCCACGACGCGGTTCAGGCCTCCGTCGACCGCAGAGCTCAGTCGAGGACCCGGAGTACAAATCTAGACGGTGCGACGGCTTCGCGCCTGTCCTCCCCTGTGGTGTGTCGCTCTCGTCAAACTCGTCGCGCGTCGACGGCGTCGTCGCTCATTCTCGGGACTCGCAGCCACCCACTGGAGTGGCGTAATCTTTAAATTCACTTCGTCCACTGTCAGTCAGTCAGTCAGTCAGTCAATGAACTTTATTTACAAAATGTCCTGAGGAGCCGATTCCCCTCAAGGGGGAGGGTCGGCTGCGGGCCGCACCCACGTGGGGACAGGTCGCCCACTGTTCTTCAGAAAGCAGGGCACTTCGCACAATTTTAGAGGTGAAGCTCCTTAGGGTAGGGCAATGTCCACCATCGTTTCTCGTTGACGACGACGCTGTTGACGATGATTGGGAAAATGACGATGACACTGATGATGACGATGATGATCATTATGATGATAATGATGATGTTGTTGTTGATGATTATGATGGTGATGATGATGATGATCACGGACAACGACTGGCTGGTGCAGTATATTACATCTCGATATGTTCTGCGATGCATTTCGCACGACTGGAAACAACTATAGCAACCATTAGGCGAAGGTGCCCAGACCTCGTCTTTGCCTACTTCACGCTAGATGCGATGCCATAAAGTACTAATATTGAAGGCAAAATCAAATGCACAAGTTGACACAGCGTATTATTTAGGACCTATAAACCTTGTATATAAACTTACACCACTTTGTTACTAATTTGCATGCGTGCGTGGTCAATTTCACGGGTGATTTACGGTGACACAGAAAGATCCCGCTGCTTCGCCAACCCATCACCATTCACTTCGTGAATATGTCACGTTTTTTTTAAGGGGAAATCCTCACACTGCCTCATCAAACTCGGTAATCGGTAAGTGGCCATGCACGTGAACTTGGCTAAAGGCAAAAGACCCTTATAATCACATGATGACGTCACCCTATGATGACGTAGTGGCACCCCAGATTACCCGAAATTCATGCCGTCTCCTTGACGTCACAACGTTGCATCAGATCGTGACATTATCACACGACATCATAGCTTTAATGGTCACGGGTGGGCCTATCCCAGAGGCACACGGGGTGCGAAAAGATTCCCGCGCCTCCATTCTCGGAGGATGGGCAAAACTACTAGGTGCCAAAAGATTTCGAGGGTGGGTGTATCGATACGATCTATTGAAAAGACAATCCGAAAAGTTATCACTTTCACTTTTGAGTCATCTTAGGCTTCTCACAAAGAACAGTATTTTTATTCTTTTGTTTTTCTTTCTTTTTTTTTATTTGCTAAAACATACGTTGAAGAGTAGCTGCACGTGTTGTGTCAACGACGCACATAGACGAGTTGGGGTGCCCTCATCTACAGCATTAAATTGCACATAACCCAGGATTTTTACTTTTAAAACTGTCGACAAAATACATGCGCATGGTTCCCTTTAGTTGTGTCTGCACGTGCGTGGAAGGGGGTGGGTGTAGCACGGTTCCTTTTATGGTTTTATTATACAGTGGATAAGCAAAGATCCGCTGCAGCAGGCGCCTGCCGGCAGCATAGTGCGGCGGACGTCATTTCACCACCGTGTCGTCCAGGAGCATAGAACTATAATTACCACATATATGTCTTATACGATTCTGTTGCTGCTTAAAAGTCTCCGAAGCAGGTATGGTTACGATGTAATGATTTTTTTTCATATTGTGTGAGAACGACAGGTCAACACGAATGCGTTCTCAACATTGTCAGCGTGTGTGCGCGTTTGGTTGCATCGTTATCTGTATTGATGAAGATATATACAAAACAAAGCTACACGCGGAGGTTAACCACACTATCCGCGTGCAGTGCGCAGCTCGTCAACGGGTAACGAAACTCACGATTTCCACAGCAACAGATGCACACTTATGGGCTCCGGAACGTTGCCTGTCCTCTCTTCGTCGCGATCCTTGTTGCCTCATCTACAACAATGCACGTCTTCTCGTGGTCGCCACCCATCCTGTCTCGTCTACAAGCTGTGCAGATCAACGTGCGCGTCGAAGCACGAGCGTCAGTCCACATATCCCCACGCTGAGTTTCCTTTTTAGGTCTCGCGTTGCCTGTGGAAGGCGCAACGCGAGATCGGCTGTGTTGCGGCGCCTGCGGCGAAGCGTTGTCGACCTTGATGCACAAGCGCGTGCTTCTGAGAATCCTCTTTCAGGGTACGGGATCGTCGGCCATATACGAAATGACATTTACAAGCTTTCTAAGCTCTTTGAGCACAGAAAAAAAAAAAGGCTGTTTTACACAAGTCAAGGCAGGAGCATTTCACAGTGGTGGCATGAGGGGCATGTTGACGAAGACCCCTTAATAGAGGTCCAGATTCCAAGAGACTCTATTGAGCGTGTATAAACTCCTTGGAGGTCACTGTTTGACCCCACAGTTCTATGGACCTCGTCTTTCTCACGAGCAATGTTTGACCTTCACTGTGAATTCTGAAGCGGCATGGGCCGGATTGTGTAGCAAGAGGACGACGACGACAACAACAACAACAAGACATCGGCAGTGACAAAGGCAGCAAGAAATACAAAAATAAATAAACAACCGCTTGAAACGCAGAGGCAGGCCCTTAGTGCACTTCGCGGTTATTTCACGACAAGTGGTCTGATGAATCGACCTTGAGCGGCCCTTCAATTCTGAGCATTGAGATAGCTTAGGCACCCTCTTTGGGTACACTCCTATTTTATGAAAGTTGTGTAGGATACACATTGTAGGAATATGGATGACCGTCCCAAACAACCAGTAAGTGTAGATAACGATTTTGGCTGTAGTGTTGTATTGTTTTTTGTCTAGGCCATCGCCAACTATTTCGAATAACGTTTCCGTACATCGAAGTGACTGCAAACATTTGGTGAGCCTGTCATATTTATAGCATGCGTTCATTCAAGTTGTATTGACCAACTCACTGGATCCCTTAAGCATTATCCTAAGTTGGTTGGTTGGTTGATTGACCCTTTTAACCTGGCGCAATCCACCATGGGGGATCGGCCATTGCCTTGCTGTATACAAGGATTTATTTATATTGTCATAATATTTAGCAATATATGCCTTTTTAAATAACCCATTAGTATAATTCATGAGAATAAATTCAAGAAAGATCAAATGAAGACTGGAAGTTTTGAAGAATATGCTAATAGGGGACGAAACCTGTCTACCTCTCCTTCTCAGCCAATGTATTGATTTGTCTTTCAACCCTCTCGGAGAGGGCTCTGTCCTCATTTGTTTTGCATTGCCTGAAAGATCGGAGGCACCGCAAACTTTCTGCGCGTCAGCTGCTTTCGCACAGCATCCGTGATCTACATACCTTTGACCAAGTGGCGATGCTATTTGATGGCGTCTCGCCATGTGGCGCCAAAGTTATATCATGATGGCGATATGTGACGTTCCAATGACCTGATATGGTTAATGTCATGACGTGGTGATTGTTTTGCATCGCTCCTGTGAACACCAACGGCGAATGTTTACGCTCGATGAGGTGCCTAAGACTTCCGCCTTAGAAGGTCGACGCCCTTGTTCGCGGGTCTGACTTGACTGCTCGCGCCTACGCAGAGGCGTTGCATTCAGTTTGTTCGGCATAGCGTAACTAGAATCTTCGCAAAATAACAACGAAGACGCGAGAACAGTCAATGAACGTGGCTGACGCGTCCTATGCACGCGCTTCGAGGCAACGCGCTCCGTTTCCACCACTCGCACGAGACGGCCGGAACGAGAAGTCGTTTTAAAGGGCGTGACACCGCGCCATCGTCAACACACCGCCGCGCAGAGCAGACAATGCGCCGGGTCGGCCGGCCCCAGAGAACGCACGTCGTTCCGCTGAGGTCGAGATACGCCACAGGCCACAGCCGAGACAGACCATTAGTGGGCGCAAACGCCTCACGAATCGGGTCCTTTTCCAGCGACGTCGTCGCCGTCAAATAGTGGCGGAGGCTCCATTGCGAATCTCCTTCCGCGTCGAGACGGAAGAGAAAAGGAAGAAAGGTCTTGCCGATCTGGTTGCACTACGAGATGAAGGTCTGATGGTGTCCCACGAAGACCTCAGGGTCACGCACCGTAAGGTGGTCGAATGTCACGCTTCTGGCCTCCAAGATGGGCTCGCTTACAGCTGCGTTGTTTAGAAACAAAGCAGAGACACTGCTCATGCACGCGACCTAGAACTGACTCGATAGCGCAGCCACGATCTGAGGCATGAAGACTCTGCCAATCGAGTGATGCGTGGGGTTTAACGTCCCAAAACAACCATATGATTATGAGAGATGCCGTAGTGGAGGGCTCCGGAAATTTCGACCACCTGGGGTTCTTTAATGTGCACCCAAATCTGAGCACACGGGCCTCCAACATTTCCGCCTCCATCGGAAAAGCAGCCGTCACAGCCGGGATTCGATCCCGCGACCTGCGGGTTAGCAGCCGAGTAGCTTAGCCACTAGACCACCACGGCGGGGCTGCAAATCGAGTAAGAATTGTTGCTAGGTGATTTGGTTCACGTCAAAACAAAACAAAAGTACAAGGGTTACATATTAGCATTGGCACAAACGAAGAAACAAAGACTCGAGAAAGAACTGGGACGAAGCAGCGAAAAAAAAATGGAGGTATAGTGCTCGGCCAGGCTCCTCCCCGCTACTTCTTTCTCGAGATTCTGTTGTTTATTCGTTTTGGCTAATACGTACGTTTCGCCATATATCAATTGGTCTACCATTATTCGTGGGACACGTAATTGTTTGTTTGTTTCCATTCCCTGTGTCTATATGAGTCACAAATTTGAACTTTCCGACACCTTTTACTTGGTTACCGAGCCTCGGTAAAATAAATGTCAAGAAAAGTTTTCTTGACTTTTCTTTTATTGTGTCACAGCTTGAGGTGGAGATGTTAGTTTCCTTGCCTATTCTTGTTCTGCATTGACTTTTAATGTCCGCTTGGTTTTATTTAAAACGCAAGCGGTAGTCGGGCTGGTTTTTGATTAAATGTCCAATCTGCATGTGCCGACAGTGTTGTGTTGTGTAGTGTTGAGAGCAAGGAGGTTCGGAAAAATTCCTTGGTTGAGACATGAAAATAACAGATGTGGAGCGGCTCTTCTGCGTTTAACTTCTCCGTGGTAGCTGTATTTTCTGTGAGATGCAGCTCTACGCAGCCGTCAATGAATCTCCAGAAAAAAAAAGGCATATTTTTCAAGTTGCGTGCACCGTGTGCCGGCTCCTTTGGGCTGACATTCCCAAGAGTTCACCTACTGGTTTATTACATGGCTAACTGCTGGGGACACGTTCAACAAGCTGTAATCATGTCGCAGTCGGAACTTCGCTTTACCGAGTTCCTATTGCAAAGTACGCAAGGAGGTCTTTACTACGTCGACTGCGGCACACGCTTAAAAAAAGCGAACTTCTCGGCACCGGCTGCTGCTATAGGACCAAGGTATCCGTACCTGTCTACATCGGTTGGACACAAAACATCCGCGAATAAAGCAAAGACGCGACAGCGGGAGCCTCTCGGTTTGAATACCAAGAATCGCCCTTGCGATGCCACTGAATCAACACCCCGCGACATCGTTGCATCGGCGCTGACAAAGGCACCAAAGGAAGCCGGTGCTCCACGGGCGCCATAGATGGAAGAGATAAGGGAATCTGCACAGAGAAAACGCGGTGCCGCTCTTTTCAGAACAGATGACCTCGACATGACCCCTGGCCGCATTGCGTTCATCATTTATGCATACACCCCCTCCCTCCCTCCCTCCCTCCCTCCCTCCTTCTCTTCGTATCACCGCCAACCCTGGTCCTACGGGCACGGCGTCAGCTAGGAGAAAGACAGGCGCGTAGATGGGTGAAAAGAGAGTATGCGCAGTAAAGCACCGTTCGGACACAAAGAAAGAAAGAAAGAAAGAAAGAAAGAAAGAAAGAAAGAAAGAAAGAAAGAAAGAAAGAAAGAAAGAAAGAAAGAAAGAAAGAAAGAAAGAAAGAAAGAAAGAGGCGAGACGGAAGCGGAGGGTCGGATGCTGGTGGTGGTCTCGGACCCCAAACATGCGTGTGACCCTCCTCTCCTTTCCGAATGACCCCTCGCCCCAGTATCGCACCCCTCTAGAGTGCCTCGATGCACCCCTACCTCCCGCAGCGCCACCGCTCGTCGAGCACTTCACGGTGATTGGCCGTCTCTCTCACACGTAGTCTGTGAAAACGTGCGACAGATGAAAGAGAGATGGGGAAAAAAAGTATTTAAAAAAATGGAGCAAGTACGTCGACACGCGCTTTTCTTCGGCGTGGTGGATGCACACAGACATACACTTGTATGCTTGCGCGAGGAGCGGGAACCGCATCGCCGCCTAGAGGAGGGTGTTGGCGTAGATCTCTATAGTTCGCATGCACGCGGTGGGCACGAGGAAAAGCATGCGAAACTGGCGAGAGGGCTGGCGTGCAGGGGAGTAGGTTGCGCCGTAACGGGATGGGGGCTCAACGCTTGTACCCCGAGGGTAAGTTGAGGCGCAACAAAAAAGGAAAAATTTTGTCCCTGCCGTACTATGACAGTGGGGATTCAAGGGCCCACCTGAACTAAACGTCCGTAGAAAGCGAAGGTCGGTGGGTGTTGACGGGAAAGAGCCAAACAGCAGATTGTGAGGGGAGGAAGTGGAAAGGTTGAAAAAAAAGCAAGGACCCGATGGCACTATGGGAAACTTCCGGTGTCTTCAATCTCAGATAGATGCCCCCCCATAAAGCGCAGGTCTCCGTGCGAGCCTGACGGATCTCGACTCTCAAGGATCTCGCATCAGAGGTGATGATGCTTGTGAGAAAAATACGTCGTGAAAGTTGCTGGAGGTTGCAAAGCGGAATTGATGAATTGGTTAAACTCAGGATGAGAAGGTGCGTGCCATCTGCGCTGCTAATAAACAAATTAAGAGAGAGAGATGCAAAAGAAAGGCAGGGTGATTAGCCAAGTTATTTCTGGTTTGCTATTGAGGAACTGTAGGGGTCTGTAGAGGAGCTGATCTCAAAGTTCTCCCAGTTGTTACTTCTCTAAGCGAGCGTGGTGAGCGTGGCTGACAAGTGTGTGTGTGTGCCTATTAATTGTTCTCTCTTCATTCCTTGCAATAAGCAAATGAAATTTTGTTACTAGGGAACGTGTCATATGAGCGATGGCTGAGAGGCGCAACGAAAGCAGACCTCCCCCTACCCCACCGCGATGCAACATGGATTCATTCTAAAGAGGAGCCCAAGATAGAAGTCAAGAGACCCCAAACGCCGACTAACAACCGAAGATGCGCTCAACAAAAACGTTGGCACAACGTAGCCGCGCATGTGCACGCAATAGATAATCCTACGAATCTGATACGCGCGGGTGTCTACGCGAGAGATAACTGTTAAGACATTTGATTTCCTTTTTTTATGCAAGTTAATCGACGGTTGGCCCACGCATGTGGTACGGCTATTATTGATATGCAATGACTCAATCATCAGACGCTTTTCTTCATTCCTAAGCCGGTAGAAAACTGCATTCATGAAACTTTGGCACGTGCCCAAACTCCCGACAATGTAAGGTTAGATCAGAAGGTGAGCCTTCGGTTGCCGATCTCTTATGTTCCAATTATCTGACAAGATGTAGCGGCCCGTCTGTCCTACGCAGAAGCAGCCGCAGCCGGAGACTTTTTACACCACACTTGTACGACAATCAGGGAACCGATTGGGTCCGCTCTTTGCTATTTTAAGCATGGGTTGTCCGTACTGTTTTATGAAGCAATTCTTCGAGTCAGTCCTGTTCAAAAATATTCGTGTCAACGATGTATGCGCAATCACTCGGGGACAAAAAAGGAACAAGGATGAGCGCAATTCTCGTGTCCCTATTTTGTGACCGACTGCGCGTTGCCACTTACATTTACCTGCACCTACCACCTGTCACCACATTGATGAACATCCCACACTCGTGGCACTGAATCAGAAATGCGTAGTCACGCGTTAAAAGAAACAGTCCGTTCTCGTTCCTGACAAGAGTACAGCGTACCTGTCAAAGCGGCACGATTCCCAATACGGAAACGCTGCTGTGATGACAGTCCACACATTGTCGGTTCAGTCGCGCCAGTGACTCCCAGATACGCCCAATGTCAACTCGTGGGCTACACGCAGGTACTTGTTTTCTTCGCATCGCTGAACTTCCGACCAGGTAACACAGACAACAAAGCACGTTCGACTTCACTACGTGTTTGGCTGCGTCGGATCAGTGCACATGCAGACGATGCGTGAAAAGGCAGTCTACCGGATTTTCGTCGGCTGGATTCCCAAGCTTGAGTCTTCTAGGTCGGCCTCAAAAGAAGGTAAGGCGTTATTGTGCAGTTGCGCTGCGTGAAATAGACGCAGGACTAAGGACAAAGAGAATAGGACAAGGATGTGTGCTACTTGTCCATACTACATCCTTCCTTTCACTCAGCACAGCTGCTCTAGAATATCATCAGACGCAACCACACTTGTATCGAGCAGCGGAGCACATGAACGTGGGAGGAAGTTGCTGTTGTCTTCAGCTGGTACCTGACATTAGCTATAATCTTACCTTCATGCTTGAACTATAGCACAGGGGCCTAGCATGTGGTATCACCGTGTTAGGTATCATTACGGCGTTGGTCTTTACGTATTTCTGCAGAAAACGGCAGCTGAAGCAGCCGGCCAGACGTGTGGTTCTGACTGAAGCAACCAGTCCTCAGGTAAGGCTTTGTTGGAGGACGTAATAATACGAACACAGATAACAAAACAACACCGACTGCCGAGTGAAAGTAAATCATCTGTTGAGGTCTGACGTATACCGATAAGTAATGAAAGTGCATGCGTACGCTGCAACATTTGATTAACTTACGTAAAGATATGAAATGTTCGAACATTTATCTTTTGTCTAGACAAATCTTGCCTGGACGATGTTCACGATACATAGTATTACGTCACAGCGATTACTAAGCACCACCTCCTCGATTAATCCTTGTCAAGTGGCATAATGCTATGTTGAGGCCAGAACCGTATATCTTATGAAATACCCAGTAGTATACCTTCCGGTGTTTCCACCTTTCGAGAAAACCAAGAACATGCCCCAATAAAAAGAAAATCTGACGACGCAGATACGGCACTGCAGACGACTCGCAGAAGTTTGCTTTCTGGGTCATGGACGTGAGTGCCTTTGTACACGCAGACATCGTCCACGAGGAACGCCCCTGAAGATCCAAGAGACTGGCGGACGACAAAAAAAATAAGTGTCGTCACCACGATGATTCCAGCCCAGAATCTTTGTTCCTTGAATTGAATGACGCTATCGTGACAGACAGAAGATGACAATTGGGTCGTGGCGGGCGTGGGTCCCGTCGTTTGACATCTTAATTCTTTCCAAGGCTTGCCGCGGTCACTCAACCCAAGGAGCCAGCCCCAGCGGGCTCGAAACTCCATAAGACGAGTGCATATAGAAATAAGCATCTCAATGCCAGACCCTATAATAAAAGGCAAGGGGCAGGCTTTCCCATTGCCAAAGGCTTTACAGGTTCCGAGAAAGCTGTAGATGACTCAATGAATAGATGGATATAGCACAACGATAGTTATAGCGCGTGAACAAAACGACAACACAGAGACAAGAAGGACACGAAGGACACGAGCGCTCGTGTCCTTCGTGTCCTTCTTGTCTCGGTGTCGTCGTTTTGTTCACGCGCTATAACTACCGTCATTCCATACCAACTAGCCCAAGCTGCCACACTTCTAGGATATAGCACAACTTTAGAACAAGAAAATGAAACACTGACACGAAGTGCGAGCGCATGACGTGTACTTCAACGCTTCGCTGTCTTGTTTTAAAACTGCGCTATATATTAAGCATGAACCAAACAGCCCTGCAGCCCATTTGGTTATGTTAATGGCTGTTTGTGATGTACGCTAAGCGTGACCGCTTTCTGACATCAAGTAATTGAGGAGATCCACCCGGTGCAACGAACATTGCTCTCAAACAGCAATCTACGAAGTTTTGTCGTATTACTACAGCACAGCACCACGTGAGCCACGGCACGTGTCACTATCTGTCACCGCACGTGTCACCGGCGTGTCACCGGCACGCACGCACACACACACACACACACACACACACACACACACGCACACACGCACACACGCACACACACACTCAAGCTGACACTGCGCGGAACGGACAACCGATGGCAAACGATGACGCTTCTACTACGAGCAAAGCGTTTCTAAAGCGAAGCTCATCCTCTAGCCTATGAGATCGCAAGCGAAAGACCGCTACAGAGTTTTCAACAGGGCACTTGTATTGGGTGTTTCAACGCCAAGTATACTTCTTCATTGTGCGTGCTTTACAGAAAAGCTGCAAGAAAGCAAAACAGGGCAGCTATCTTAGGAAAGTTTGATGATTCTGACATTGCTGAACAAACGCTACCTTTCTTTAAATTTATTTATTTATTTATTTATTTATTTATTAATACTGCAACCTTAACATAGTGTTTTGGCAGGGTGGATATACATTTGATAAATTTACAAATTGTCAAACAAATATATATAAAACAAATAAGGCACTTACACACTTTCAGAACGAAAAAAAAAAGAACAGGGGTTTTTAATAAACCGGCATAAGAACATATAGAGAAATGAGCGCTACATTCATGATGATCACAAGTGGAGAATGGTTACAGTGATTGAAATAAACAACAGGAGCACATGTCATAGAAATCATACACTCGCTGCTAAAGCTGCGCAGCAGAAAGGTTCAAGGATGACCGGGAAACAACTTCGTCACTAAGGTTATTCCATTCGGTAATTGTCCTAGGGAAGAACGAATACATGAATGTGTTATTACGGGTGGAAAATGGGGTTATTGTAAAGGCATGCCTCTGCCTTGTGGTATATCCTGTGGACAAATGAAGTATATGTGATAAGTCTAACTTAAAATAACCTTTAACTAACTGAAAGAAAAATTTCGATCGCAATACTTTATTTATTTGTGTAGCTGTTGGGAGGTTGCTTTTGCTAATAAACATGTTATTGAAGTACGACCAAAACAGTTATAAATAAACCTAACAGCTCTGTTTTGAATTTTTTCCGTTTCGCTGACATTTTTTCTGGTGTAAGGGTACCAAATTATGGATGCATAATCTAAAGTAGGTTGAACAATTGCATTAAATGCAACAAGGCGAACGGCGGGAGTGGAGTGCTTAAGAGCTCGTCTAAGATAAAATAATTTGTAATTGCACTAGCTTATTACAGTGTTAATATGTCTCGTCCAGTTAATAAATGTTTTAATAACTTCAAGATTGAAGGTATTTCACTGAACTTACTATTAGAAAAGTTAATAATTCTGTTAATTACTTTGCTTGGCAGACTGGAACATACATCTTAACATGCCGAGTACTCAACACGCGTAGCGCATGTGTTTTTCATCCTTTATGCTCGGCACAAGTTAGCTGAAACACCCCGTATATAATCGGCAGGCCCCGAGTCGTATCGCGTTACACTCTGACAGCCCCACGGCACCACGCTGCATAGTAGCGAGTGAGAAGGTTGCGGCGTGACTGCGATCAAAGCCTGTATAGGGCAACCAACCCAACGCTGGGAACGAAGTCAAGGGCTCTTCTTCCCCGCTCGTCTAAACAAAGGGCTGCCCTCGACATTCACCCACGGTCCTCGGGTTTCACGCCCACAACCATTCACCCCCCCCCCCTCCTCATCCCGTGTTCAGGCGGCACTTGTTGATATCGATGAGAATTCTTTCACGGCTGAGTCATCCGGTGCTTTGTGGTTTAAGGGGCCATGGTAGCCGATTTTCGATCAAAATCTGTGTTACATGGGTTATTCCTTGAGGATTCACAAATAAGCTGGCGAAATTTTAGGAAGGTTGGCCGAGCAGTTCGTTTATAATTGAATATATTTGCATACAAGCGACTGACCTGAGAGTCTGGCAACACTGGCACTCTCGCGAGCCGCGACGTAAACTGGTGGGTGTTCTGTGACGTAACAAGCAGATGGCTGTGCGAGCGCCTTCGTTCCGGTGAACAAAATTTTTCGGCGGTTAGCAGCGCGTAAAATCGAGATATTTGAGCTTTATCCTGCTTGGCACTGAACGATTTTCAGCGTATGAAACTGTGGCATAAGGCAACACAACCACTTGTTGCTGCACGTTACGTCACAGACGCCATGGCAAAATGCATGGCGGTCACCGGTGGTGGGCCGGAGTCACCGCCGGTGACTTCTAAGGGCTGTTCTGCACTAAAATATTCGTTTACAGTCCATGCTTTATATCTGTACAACCATAATAGACCTTCTACTACTGGTTTTCGCTGAAAATCGCAAATTTTTAGGTGACCGTGCCATGGCCCCTTTAAAAATCTGAGAGGGCGGCTTGCGAAGAATACCGCGCTGTAAGAGTTGCCCAAGCTTGGGCAAGTCGGTATGGATCCACTGAGAAGTGTTAACGGCTTATACAAGAACAGGAAATGGAACACGACTAACTTGAGGTAACAGGGCACCCAATCATAGAAGCGCAAGTGACATACATGCTTGATATGCGCGCTGATATCTGTACTGTAACGGGGTTTATATGCAGAGCAGAACGCAGAAAGCGAAGCGGTCAGCAGCGTCCGGCCAAGCGCAACAAGCATGAGCTTATGCTGATGGCGATGCCCCTGAGGCACCGCGAAATGCCGCTGAAGCTCCTCTTCTTTACTACAATCGCCCTCCGCACAAAAAGACGCCATCCTGGCGGATTAGGGAGAAGAAACGACTAATGGGTCATAATATGGCTTGAGACGAGAGACGTGGACAGTGTCGTGGCCGCGGTAGCGTAGGTCTGTGGATGGGATGATGGGCTCCACGATATAGTTGACGAGTGACGTTTGCTCTACAACACGGTATGGCCCGATGTATTTGGGAAGAAGTTTTGCGGAGCGGCCAGGTGCGGTAGCAGGTGCCCGAAGCCATACCAATGACCCAGGTGGAAAGTTTGGAGCCAAACGGTCCCCAGTCTGGCAGGATTGCTGCTGCCACTGGTCCTCGGTAGAAAAAGAGCGGGCATGCTGGCGGCATTCTTCAGCATGTCGGGCAGCTTCGGTCAGAGTTGTACTTTCGGGTTCACAAGGTTTATATGGAAGAATAGTGTCTACTGTATTTGAAGGTTCTCGTCCGTACAGAAGAAAGTATGGCGAAAACCCAGTAGTAGCTTGTACGGCAGTATTATACGCGTAGGTGACGAACGGAAGAACTTGGTCCCAATTTGAATGATCAGAGGCGACGTACATCGACAGCATATTGCCAAGAGTACGGTTGAAGCGCTCCGTCATGCCATTCGTTTGAGGGTGGTACGCTGTACTTGTGCGGTGCACGATTCGGCATTCGTTGAGTAATGCCTTCAAGGCGTCAGAAAGGAAGGCACGGCCTCTGTCACTTAAGAACTCGCGAGGGGCACCATGACGCAGAATGAAACGTTGCAACAGAAACGTTCCAATGTCACGGGCTATGGCAGTCGGCAGCGCGGCTGTTTCGGCATAGCGTGTCAGATGGTCTATCGCAACAATAATCCAGCGATTACCAGCTAGAGTTGATGGTAGTGGTCCGTAAATGTCAATGCCGACGCGATCGAAAGGTCGACTAGGACAAGGAAGAGGTTGTGACGGGTAGACTTGCCCGGGAGGTAACTTTTGTCGTTGGCACTGAGCACACGAGCGAATGAATTTTCGCACGTAGTTATACATGCCACGCCAATAAAATCTGAATCGAAGCCTAGCGTATGTCTTGAAGAGGCCTGCGTGGGCGCACTGTGGGTCCGCGTGAAAAGCTTCGCAGATAGCAGCTCGAAGATGGCGGGGTATCACAAGGAGACACTTGCGACCGTCAGAAAGGTAGTTGCGTCGATAAAGAAGATCATCCCTTAGGCAAAAGTTGCTAGCCTGACGGCGGAGAGCGCGAGACGGCGAAGGAGTGAGAGGATCAGAAAGAATGCTTATGAGGCCACTGATCCAGGGATCCTTTCGTTGTTCCACCGTCATGTAGCGCAAGGCGGATGACGCAAGTGCAGGCTCGAGGGAAGAGAGGCAAACACCTTCATCCGATATGGGTGAGTGAGAAAGGGCGTCGGCGTCCGTGTGCTTACGACCAGATCTGTAAATAACGCGGATGTCGTATTCCTGAAGTTTGAGTGCCCAGCGAGCAAGTCGTCCGGAAGGGTCTTTAAGTGTGGATAGCCAACAAAGGGCGTGGTGGTCAGTGACGACGTCGAATGCGTGACCATACAGGTAGGGGCGAAATTTTCCAAGGGCCCAAATAAAAGCTAAACACTCTTTCTCGGTCACGGAGTAGTTAGCCTCGGCTTTCGTCAAAGTTCGGCTTGCGTAGGCGACGACATATTCATCAAACCCTGCCTTCCGTTGCGCGAGCACAGCGCCAAGTCCAACACCGCTGGCATCAGTATGAACCTCCGTGGGAGCGGCAGGATCGTAGTGGCGGAGGATGGGTGGTGAAGTCAGCAGGTGGCGTAATTTGGTGAATGCATCGTCACATGCTGGTGACCATGAGGAAAGGTCCTTGTCGCCGCTAAGAAGGTCCGTAAGGGGCGCACATACGGAAGCAAAATTTCTAATAAAGCGTCGGAAGTATGACGACAAGCCGACAAAACTTCTAAGTTCCTTCAAGTTCTTTGGCTTCGGAAAATCGGCGACTGCTCAAGCTTGGCGGGGTCGGGAAGTATGCCGTCCCGCGATACGACGTGGCCAAGAATGGTGAGCTGCCGGGCACCAAAACGACACTTCTTGAGGTTGAGTTGAAGGCCGGCGTCAGTGAGACGTGTGAGGACGTGCTCAAGACAATTTAAATGGGTGTCGAAATCGGTGGAAAAGACAACTACGTCATCGAGGTAGCATAAACATCTGTTCCACTTGAGGCCTCGTAAAATAGTGTCCATCATTCTTTCAAAAGTGGCTGGAGCGTTACAAAGGCCGAAAGGCATAACGGTAAATTCGTATAATCCATCAGGTGTGACAAATGCTGTTTTCAGTCGGTCAGATGCTTCCATAGGAACTTGCCGGTATCCAGACCGTAAATCTAGCGAAGAGAAGTATTCTGCTCCCTGCAAACAGTCAAGGGCGTCGTCTATTCGCGGTAACGGGTAAACGTCCTTACGGGTGATCTTGTTTAAACGTCGATAGTCCACACAGAACCGAATGGAGCCGTCCTTCTTCTTAACAAGAACGACCGGTGACGCCCAGGGACTGTTAGAAGGCTGTACAATACCCCGCTGGAGCATGTCAGCAACCTGGTCGTCAATAACACGGCGCTCCGACGCTGAGACTCGGTAGGGGCGCTGCCATAGAGGCTTGTGGCTTCCTGTGTCAATCTTGTGAGATATGCTCAATGTGCGACTGAGGCCAGAAGCGTGGCTGTCAAAAGAAGTACGAAACTTTTGCAGCAGGTTCACTAACTGGCTTCGTTCTGAAGAAGACGTTGCGACATCGATGGAGCGGTGGAAAGCGTCAAGGAGTGACTGGTCAACAACAGAGTCAGAAATGAGTGCGCTGAGGTCCGTAGAAAGTAAACTAGATGGAGCGTCAAAAATCTGACGGGCGTCGATCGGATGCACGTGACCGAGACATTCACCATAGAATAAAGGTAAAGGCCCTTCTAGCGTATTGTACACGAGCATCTTCGTGACGCCATGGTGGAGAGTAAGGAGAGCAATGGGCAGTGGAGAACATTTGCGTTTAATGAACAGGGCAGAGGGCGTAAATAAAACATCACCGTCGGAAATAGCGTCACACGACACAGTCACCAGCAGAGAAGAGCGCGGTGGTGCGGTGGTGTCGTCGGAAACAAACAGTTTATAACATGGCAGGGAGGCTTCGACAGCGTCAACATCAGGAAGTGCAGATAGCTCAAGTTCAGCGCGACAGCAGTCAATGATGGCATTATTATTCGCAAGGAAGTCCCAGCCGAGTATCATGTCATGGGAACACGAGGGCAGCACTACGAATTCGACGATATACACAATCCCTTCGATGACGACTCGTGTGGTGCAGGCTGCGAGAGGTGTTACACTTTCTGCGTTAGCCGTTCTAAGAGAGAGGCCGGATAATGGCGTGAGAACTTTGCGGAGTTCGCGGCGCAGGTTGATGGAAAGGACGGATAGAGCGGCTCCGGTGTCGACAAGCGCCATGACGACGATACCATCGACTGACACTTCAATGACGTTAGCTGGACAGGGGCGAGGACTTGTGCATGGCGACGGGGACGCAGTTCGTGCCTCAAGAACTGCGGCCGTTAGTTTTCCTGGTCGGTGGGTCCGGAACGGCGACGCATAGGGGAAAGCGAACGTCGACGTGGAGATGGGGAGCGGTAGGTGGGGCCGTGTGGACGATCAGAAGGAAAGGAAGAGGAAGAAGGGCTTGAAGGCGTTGAAGAAAATTGAGGGTCGAAAGAGGGCATTCGTCGAATGTTCTGAGCAGCCTGGCGACGACGACAATAACGTGCCACGTGGCCAACACCGCCACAAGCAAAACATATGGGACGGTTGTCGTAGGTCCGCCATTGGTCGGAGTAGACTCCTACTTGCGGCTGAGGGGCAGAAAACTGCGGCCGAGGTGGTATCGGCATAGGCGGCGGCGAATAGGTCGGCGGCGAAAAGGGCGGCGGCGAATACATAGGCGCTGGCTGGAACGCAGGCTGTCGAGGTCGAGCAACGGCCTCGGCGTACGTGAGAGGTGCGGTGACTGGGGGTGGTTCACGGGCGGGAGGAAGAACTTGTGCGACCTGGTCTTGAATGAAGTCGCGGAGTGTAGACGTCAATCTGCGTGGTTGATCGGGTATGCAGGACATCAAAGAGAGCTGACGAGCGACCTCAGCGCGGATGAACTCTTGGATCTTAGAGAGAAGAGTGGCATGGTCTTCTCCTATGCCAAGGGTGAAAAGGCTGGACAAAGAGTCGTCGAGCACCGAGGGACGTCGGGT
The DNA here is from genome assembly GCF_043290135.1 of Rhipicephalus microplus. Classification (NCBI taxonomy): domain Eukaryota; kingdom Metazoa; phylum Arthropoda; class Arachnida; order Ixodida; family Ixodidae; genus Rhipicephalus; species Rhipicephalus microplus. Next base: position 197,549,901 of record NC_134705.1, on the reverse strand, counting down.
GGAAAGACGTTGCCTGCGCAACTCGTCAAAACTCTGGCATAACTCGGTCAGTTCTAGGACAGTGCGAGGACTCTTAGAAAGCAACATTTGGAAAGCGTCGTCCTCAATGCCTTTCATGATGTGCTTGATCTTAAGCTCTTCGGACATCGACTCATTGACTCGCTTGCAAAGGTCCAGAACGTCCTCAATATAGCTTGTGAAATTCTCACCAAGCTGCTGGGACCGAGTATGTAAGCGTTGTTCGGCACGGCGTTTGCGTACCTCGGGCCGTCCGAAAACTTGTGTGAGGCTAGTTTTGAAGACCGACCATGTAGGGAGTTCCGCTTCGTGGTTTATAAACCACAGCTTGGCCACGTCCGACAGGTAGAAGGAGACGTAGGCCAACTTGGCGGCGTCATCCCATTTGTTGTGAGTACTCACTCGCTCGTACATTGAAATCCAGTGGTCAACGTCCTTGTCTTCTGTGCCTGAAAAAACAGGGGGATCTCGCAGACGCAGAGAACCGGCGCAGAGAACAGTAGGCGGTGCCGGTGGAGGAGTTGTTGCGGCGCTTGCGTCGGTAGGCATAATGGATGGTAAAATTCGATTCCGAAGCTCCAGGGTGATCGAAACCCAGCAGACTCCACCACATGTAACGGGGTTTATTTGCAGAGCAGAACGCAGAAAGCGAAGCTGTCAGCAGCGTCCGGCCAAGCGCAACAAGCACGAGCTTATGCTGATGGCGATGCCCCTGGAGCACCGAGAAATGCCGCTGAAGCTCCTCTTCTTCACTACAGTACTATCACACCCACTATAGCGCTATCGAGTAAATGAGTTGATAACATTGTCAGGCCTTAGGGCTAATGTGATTGTACGGTGATCATAGGTTCGCGAAAAAGGCGGGTGCAATCAGACGTGCTCAAGAAATACACTTCGCGTTTACGAGTCAGTCGAACTGAGACTCACCAAAAGTTTTCTCAGAGGGACTCGCTGAGTCAGACTGAAGCGTATTTCAACGGCACTCAATGAGGCTTAATCTCGCCAAGATATTACTTAGCCGCACTCACCCGACCACAGTCCCTTAGGCCATAGACCATTGTATTGAAGGACTGTGCTCAGACTCCGACTCACGGCTTGATCTGATTCTGAGTCAAAGTGAATCGTCTCATGAGCGAGTTTGCCGACCTCGATGGTGATTCGTCCATACGACATGGCAGGCTTATCAATACCTTGGAGTTATGCTTGCATTTTTGGGGCGAAGCTCCTTAGGGTGCGGGTCGTTCCCTCCTCTCTATTAGTAGTAGTATGTAGCCATTTCTAGTTAGTTTCAAGAATTGCTCACTAGATGGCATTGAGCGTATAAGTCTTTAAAAATAATATCACTAGATGGCGTTAGTTGTTTTCGTATGGTTGACGGTTTCGTATAGTTGACGGACAGACAGACAGACGGACGGATGGATGGACGATTCACGGTTTACCGATAAAACCCTCCAAACCCCACTCATCATCATTCAATCCGTGGATATGGTGTGAATTTTTTTTTTTGCTTTGGTTGTTTTCTTTTCATTTTGTATGTATGCCCTTTTCACGAAAACAAATGTGTTTGAAGTACAGCGCTCTTTGTGTGAAACAGCGTGATGTTTTCGGACGAGAAGTCAGTAAAAATAAGTGCGTAGAGTTGATCAAAAAGCTCAAGTTAAGCAACCCCCAGGTTCTGAGAGTCATACCACGATGCGGTTATGCAATCACAACGAAGCGGGACACTTTCGATGAATTTCTACAACCTGTGTTTATTCAGCGTGCACCTAAGTATGAGCGCACCGGTGTTAATTCCACTTCGCTTCAGTCGAAACGCATGGTGCGGTGGCCGTCAGTCGACCCTGCAACCTCGTGCTCAGCAGCGCGACGCCCGAGCCGCTAAACTACCGTTGTAACGATGAAATAGTGGTGGTCATAGCCGTACGCAGGGCTTCTCTTCAGGGGGTGGCGGGGAGGGGGGAGGCGAAGGTACGTCACAGCCCCCCCCCCCTCCTGCTGTTATGTCAATCTATGGGGCTGTCTTTGCACCTTCCGGGATGGCACTAGCGGGAGGTCCAGGAAGTGCGGGAGCTTCCCTTGAATTTTCGCCTGGCTCCCTATACCCCAAAAGCAAACAGTCAAAAGAATAGATGAATTGTCCGTCCTTGTGCCCCCCCCCCCCCCCGAACGAAATCGTTGTGTGTACCCCCACCCCTGCGCCCCCTCCCCGAGTCGCAGCACCCCCTTCTTATTATGTCAATGTATGGGGCTGGCTTTACACCACTCCCTCTTAGATGATTAGGGGGAGTTGAATTCTCCCCCGCCTATGTTGGTGATCGTGGTGCTAAATACGAGCAACAGGGAAAAGCCATACGATCACATTTGCCTCGGATGGCAGGAACGCGAAAATTGTCTTTATCTCAGTCGATGTATTTATCCCCAAAAAGCTTTCTGCATCCAACGTGGTTTTGCCTTGCCTCCAAGATCGGAGGTGTTCGAAGCTTTCCGCACCTCATCTGACCTCCGGCATCGGCCAACCTTTACCCAACCGACGACGCCATGTGATGACATCTTCGTGACGTCACGAAGTTTGGCAAGTGATGTCGTGAGGAGTTGATAAAGACGCCATCACGTCATCATTTTCTTGGATCACTCACGTTCATGCCTACGGTCGCTCTTCGCGTGAGATAAGGCACGTAAGACTTTCGCCCATGTCACACCACGAGCTCACACGAAACGCGAAATTCATGTTTACTCTGTGCTGAGACTGACACGAAAGTGCGATTAGTTACAGAGAAGGAGCGACGGAGGGATTAAGCGACATTATTAATTGTCTAGTCTGTTGAAATTAGTGATAAAAAGTGACAGCACGTTCACAGAGTGAATGATGATGAGAGGGGCATAGCATCCATCCGTCCATCCGTGCGTCCGGACAGACAGACGGACAAAACCACAGACGCACGGACGGATGGACAGACGAAAGAACGCCCGGATGGACTTACGGACGGACGGATGGATGGAAGCACGGACGGACGAATGGATGGACGCACAGTCGGAAACATGGAAGGAAAAACAGATGGATGCACTGGTGGACGGAAGCACGGACAGAGGGATGGGTGGACGGACAGACAGAAGCACGGATGAACGGATGGACACACAGAAGCACCCTTCGCCTCACTCATCATTCACTCCGTATAGTTATGCTGTGAAAACACTAACGCCATCTATTGAGCAACTCCTAAACTGGAAGTGGCTACATACTACTACTACTATTACTACTACTACTACTACTACTACTACTACTACTAATAATAATAATAATAATAATAATAATAATAATTCATGTAGTCTGATGTACCAAAGCCATGTGTGTATAAGGCATGCCGTAGTGGCGGAATTCATCAAAATGCGGCCGCCATGACCTTCGAGTCAGCAAACGAGCACCATATAACAAAACCACCGAGGCGGGTCCAGGAGAGATGACGTGCATCGTGAAGACGTATGCAGAGCGACGCTTACAGTGTGACGTGAATATTTAGGCTAGGATAAACTGCCGCTTTCACACTATGGGGCATGCCGAGTACGGGTCAAACGAAAGCGTCGCGTATCACGACTTGCATGAGAATGCGCCACGGAAGACAACGCATGGCGTGCGGCACGGTTGCTATAGAGAAAAGAACAAAAGCCTCACCGCGCGGGCAAGCGTGTTGGTGAGTAGGAACGTTGATGCAACAACGTCGCTATACTGAAGACCTGCATGACGACGCACAATGTCTCGTCCTTGTACCATGTCCCTCTGGAGCGTGGCATGCATGCACGTGCCTCTGTAATGACTCAGTCGTCGTTCCGCGCCTGCCGTATCTTGTCGCTTATATGCAGGCTCTATACATTAGGCACCGCTCTCTTAGGAAGAGCTTAGAAGCACTGAGGATCCATAAGCCCATGTCTCCTACCCAGCTGCCTTCCACCAGCCCCCTGCTTGATGAAGAAATACAAAAAGTCTTCAACCCGTTTGTGCATGCTCAGATTTGGGTGCACGTTAAAGAACCCCAGGTGGTCGATATTTCCGGAGCCCTCCACTACGGCGTCTCTCATAATCATATGGTGGTTTTGGGACATTAAACCCCACAAATCAATCAATCAACTCTTTGTACAGGTCAGTCACCAAGGTGAAAGCCTATCGTACACATCGTAGTGCATTATGTTACCTGTCCCCTGCCCCTCACCCCCGTAGTTTTCTGAATCGCACGTGGTGTTGCTACACCTTTGGAATCGGCCAACATGTTCCCATTCACGCGATTTGATGTCATCGTAACGTCCCTAATCCGGCTATCTGTGACGTTCCAACACGACATTAACAGTGACGTAGTTCACGTGGGTTTTTACACCACTTCGTTCACCCGCCGTGCTTGGCTGAAGGGGCTGCTCAACCACCTGAGGCGTTCACTATAATCAGAACTCCGCAGATTTTACTCCTTCAATGAAAACTCGTAGCGTCAAGTAGCACTTACTGCTGGCCGATAGCATAACCCGAGCCAATGGCAGACTTTGCTGCTAAAAACGCGGCCGTACGAGAAGAACACAGCACCCGTTTTGTCCACTTGCTCTTTTCAAGGTCGTGTGTTCGGCCCCTAATATTAGCACTCGAGGAATCGCTCTGGCACTTTTTGTCAGAAAGTTGTCCTTGCGCCGTTACACCCTTCATATCATCATAGTCGTCGTCATCAACAGCAACAAAATAGTGAGGGTGTCACTCGTTTTCACATGCGTATAGGTGTACACATTAAGTATCTTACTAGAACGTGTTGTGGGGCAATATGGTTAACTGAAGAATTATTAGCGATGCAACCCACATAGATGAAGAAACGAAAGGGACAGAATAGGGCGTCATATATATTAAAGATGCAACCTACATATACAAAAAAAATGAGACCCTTTTTTTTTCGCATATGTGGGTTGCGTCCTTAATATTCCTCAAGTGTACAAATTAACCCGATTGCGGAACTGCGAACAATGATGAGTGTCTTAGTGGAAAATGGCACTTTACCAGTACAGTCTTGGCGGCGCGATTCTCCATGTTCATCAATTCAAATGAGAGACTAAATTACGAAAAATAGAGAGGGTGACTAACACCTCCAACGACCTCGTGTGAACAGGTGCTGAGGGTCACTGTGTGTTGAGTGTTGTGACACGCCACACACGATTCTCAAGGTAGCTACTCCCTTTTTTGTCAAGGCGAAAACCTTTAAACGCGTCATTAAACGTGAAAATTGATATTCTGCGTCAACGCCTTTGTGATGCGTCACAAAGGTTCTCAGGTGGGCCAGTCAGTACATGGACACTCAGAACGGCGCAAGAAAACAGAAGGTTGGCCTGCTCAGGCGCTAGTTTCTCAGAGCCAACTAGAGAGAGTGAGAGATAAATGTAATACGGAAAGGCGGAGGCAGAGATGTTAACCGGAAAATAAATATTTGATTTGCTATCCTGCGCTTTGGAAGTGGTAATGGGAAACCCAAAAGTAATGAATGTGTTTCTTAGTTTGGGTTCATTAGATTGCGACATAGATCTTGCGACATGCTGTACTACCGTACCAGGCGAGTAGACAATTTTTTTTCCGGGGGGGGGGGGCATCTCTGATTTCAGGGAAAGCCCCCCCCCCCCTTGAAATGGTTCTTTTTTTTTGCGCTTATGCAATTGTGAAAAAAAAATTAGGGGGAGGGAGCAGGGGACCGGTGTGCCAACCCCTGGCTAAGACCCTGCACCGTACTAATATTCACTGCTTCGTCACTTCTTGACAGTGGATTAATAAAGTTCTTACCATGCCATGCTAGTTTACACGGAGGACACATTGCTGGCTGATGTGTGGTTCTCTGCACCGTTTTCTCTCGCATCTACACTAAAATGTTGATAAGGTACCATGCGAATTTTCTTTCTTTTTTTTTCTGTCGTGGGCATTCAGCCGGATATGCCTCTGATAGCTGCCAGCATAACCACCGCGCCACAAGCTCAACTTATTACACGCTTGAAAAGCATATATGAACTAAAGTGCAAATAGGCCGTTGTGTCTCAGTTTGAATTTTTTAAGCGGGCAATGGACGCGAGAATGCGGAATATACGGCATGCCTTCAAGGATACGCGAGGATTCGCAATGGGTGCATCCGACGAGACCCGGATGTAGTGTCATGGCAACGTGTAATCACGCGCCGCCTTCCGGACGGTTCGTGCGTTAGAACACCTCAGAACAAACGAAGTGCCTTGAGCTGCGTTCTCGCTCCTGAAACAGAGAACAATGTCATTGCTTCTGCTGACGGGACGAGCAGGCACTCTTCCGTACTTCCGTGGCCGAGTGCACCATATTTCGAAGCCGAGTGTGAGGGTCGCGACTCCCAAATTTAGAACGCCTTCCGTATCCCCTTTAATGGGCGGGAAATAAAGCGTTCTAGGAAAGGACGTCGCCTTCGCTATGCTTAAATCTCGATTCGACAGAATTTGAAGGCACATGTGGCCTCCTGGGGTTCTTTAACGTGCACCCAAATGTGAACACGCGGGTCTACAGCATTTTCGCCCCCATCGAAAATGCACCTGCCGCAGCCGGGATTCGACCGTGCGACATGCAGATCAGCAGCCGAGTGAGTACCTTAGCGACTAGACCACCGTAGCGGAGCTCTTAATAAACGTTCGAAAAGTAAGTTACAGAAAAGCCATGAAGGAAATCGCAGCTTTATCTTGAGGGCCAGTTGATGTATACAAGGTTCCCTTGCTAGGCCAGTTAGTTTATATTGATGCTTTAAAAATTCTGGAAAAAGAAAAGCAGACGCAAATGCGAATAGATGAAAAACACTCGCGAAGCATTGTCCCGTGTTCTCGTCTTTGCCTTTAATTTTTTTGGCTCATTGTTTTCTTAACACAGCCGAGCGTGAACGTGACAAGTGTGCACGTGCTGCTGAAAACGTATACGTTAAAGGTTGTCGAAGCCTATATGCGAATTGTGTGTGCATAAGCTTCTCGAAGAGCTTATGTATGGAAGTAAAAGAAGCTATATGGTGATGGAATTTTTTTTCAGTATCTTGAAATATGACATCATCAAATAAGATTCTCCAAATGTATTGGTGGCCACTGTGGCATAAGTACCATGTGTATCACGCGTATCGCTTTGCATTGCTTGACGGTGCAAGCACTTTTTTTTTATTACAGCTGCTGTAAATATGGCTCCCTGCATGCTCAAAACCCACACCTGTCGCACTGTCGTGTTGGTTCTTTGCCCACCTCCTCGATGTGTTAGTGCCCTATGACGGCAGTCACAAGGAAACTAATGCAAACTGTTCATAGGTGTGTAGTGTCTCGTTTTGGACTCCATGGTACCCAATACGGCAAAAGAAAGACCGGTTCAACCGGCAGGCGTTGCAAGCTAAGATACGCAAATGCGAAAATGGTTACTTTACTCAAAATGCTGAAAAACACAAAAAAATGGTAATATCCGTAAGTAAAGCTCGTGTGAACTGTCTCGCATGCGTGCAGGTGGGGGACCTGCTACAGCCAGAATCGCACTTCTCTGAGGCCAGTCGACCGCTTACAACAGCGTTCTTTGCCCGACTATACAGAGACCGCTGCGGTAATGGTACCAAGCGTTAGCACACCGGACGCTGGGCCTTTGTGCTGTAAGTCAAGCATGGACTGAAGCTTGTAGCTAACGCAAGGCATAGCAGCTGTGCACGGCTCAAGCGGAACCGCAGCCATGAGCTCGACTGCTTATTGTGATTCAGACTGACTAATCATATAGAATGGCTGTCGCTATGTGAACCTGCCCAAATCGAGAACACTACGCCGGATGAAATGATTGCTTATTAGGCAACAAGGATGGCTAAGAAGTACTTCGGAACCGAGATAACGAAACGGCATCCGTACTCACCGCGGAAAGGCGACCCTGGACGATTTCTTCGCGGATCTGAGTCATCAGTACCAGGCACGTTTTCTTCAGTTTCCACAGGCGTGCCTAGACATGGGACCGAGATAAAAAAGACCGTATCACATCGCGATACGTCACGGTTTACGACTCGCGCAGCCCCGCGTGCATATCTGCAAAGGCATAAAACGCGTCAAAGTCGGGTGAACAATATCGAGCGCGGCAAGAGATATACTTAAACTGGGTTGCTCATATTTGTCTTCTTCATGCTATCGAAGTAATTTTGTTTATTGCTTCTCGTGGACACTCAATTAAACAAAAACAAATTTAGTCAGCGGGCATTTCTTGTCCTCCCACTATACTCACACACGCTTCATTCTTTTTTCAAACCTTCGTAAAGGTAAGGGCCAGCGTATGGAAATAGTGCGCTATGCAGTAAACCGGCACTGGCCAGGCCTGGATGGATGGATGGATGCTATGAGCGTCCCCTTTATAACGGGGTGGTGACAAGTATGCCACCAGGCTCGAAAAAAAAAACAAAAAAAACTTTTTTCTTTTTTTATGTTGGCCTAATGCCTCTACTTCGATAAATTCTATCTTAATGGAAAAAAAGGTAAATTTTCAGCTTAAGTTCTCTGCCATTTACGGCACACTGTCCATATTTTATTTTTCCAATATTTATTTTTGTCCTTTCTCTCTAATTTTCTGCCACCAATACTCTAACCGTCTCTTACTTATTTCAATCGCGGGTGTGTTCAGCTTTCCATTGTTGTCCCTAAAACCCAAGGCTTCCTGTAGGCTCGTGCCCAAACGTACACCTGGGTGGATATCTCCTTGAAACTTAGACGTGGCGCCGCCTGACGTGCTGGATAAGAAACATTTAGTCACAAAGGGCTGCAACGAAGTGTGCGGGTCATGCTGAACATCACACCACACTATCAAACCGCAAAAGTCGGTGTGTGTCGTTTTTGTAGAAGCTTTGCAGCGCACAACAATAGTTAATGACGTCATGTTGCTGTAAGCTTTTTGTTGTTCTTGTTGTCATTGCAGTGACACCATGCGCCTTGGCGTTGAAGCTAACGCGTCAAGAATGACAAGATGCTACCGACAAAGCCACCAAATTGGTTTGCCTGTCCGAGCCACCTGATACCTATTCGTACAGCCTCACGTTTTAAATAGGTTAAAAGATAGATGCTTTTCGTGAGCGGGAGAAGAGGGGGGGGGGGGACTTCTTTTAGGCTAATAGTAACAAGTCACTATTAAATAAAAGTTTGTTTCTCGAATTATTGAGATGTGGGTGGTCGCTGTGTAAATATATTTCTTTTCAGCATGCCAAACCCTAACTGCACCAAGTACGTTTACGATGCCCATATCAATGTCAACCCACCTGACACGCCTTGCACCATGCATCTCGAACTTGAGCCTCGGCGCCTCGCTGATGACCATCCTCCCAGAAAGCGGACGGTAGAACGCTGGTAGTACACACCTCCGGCAGCCTGCAGAACGGCCCATTTTGATATTTGTGTTGAAGAACACCTTTGGAAGGACATTATGGGACCTTCATACAGTAGACCGGATGGTAAAACATTACGGCATCGCTGTACAATACATGGTAGCATGAAACGTGCAGCTGACCAATTTACCGTATTTACTCGATCGTAACGCTACCACGATTGTAACATTGTGACACGAGGAGTAACTTTTCACTGCACTCAGGAAAAAAAGGGGGTTATTTGCGTATTCGGTTGTAATCTGGGCCGAGGGTCGACTTTACTTAACAGAAAGCTGGAAAAAAAAAGCTTGCATTCCATTTGAGTAAATACGGTAATGAGGTGCAATACACACGCAAAGCAAAAACATTAAAATTAAAACTTCTTTACTTTTGTGGACAATACGCTCTACAGCCACAAGAGCATGCATGAAACAGTTTCCACGATGTTCCACTAGAAAACTGTGGTGTAAAGTATGATCAAACCGGTTGGCGCTTAAAAATAGTTCAGTTCAAGTGACTTTAACAAAAACGTCCTAGCCCCGCCAAGGTGGTCCAGTGGCTAAGGTACTCGGCTGCTGACCCGCAGGTCGCGGGATCAAATACCGGCTGTGGCGGCTGCATTTCCGATGGAGGCGGAAATGTTGTAGGCCCGTGTACTCAGATTTGGGTGCACGTTAAAGAACCCCAGGTGGACGAAATTTTCGGGGCCCTCCACTACAGCGTCTCTCATAATCAAATGGTGGTTTTTGAGACGTTAAACCCCACAAATCAATCATCAACAAAGCGTCCTACATTCGAGAACTCGCGATAATCCTCTAACTCTAAAACGTCAAAAGTATCGCATCCACGACACTGCAGTCGCTAACTTGGGCAAGTTAGACATCAGTTTACTTAAGATGCTATCAGCGAATGTAATCATTTTATTGAAGAGAGTCTACGGGTGCCATATTAGTGATTCATTAAATCTTACAACGAGCCGAGTATATAATTTATACTTTAGGTTTTGCAGCAGGAGTGGTGGATTAAACGACAAGAACTGGTTGTGGCAGTAATCAAGAGCAACGTTTTCGTCCCACGAAAGGAATATTTCACACGCGCATAGATTGTGAAATCAATCACTTCTGATGATAATTTAATAATCTAACTTCAGTTGAAATAAATTCCACTGCTTTATATACGACAACTGTGGCAACATATAATGTGAAGAAATCTTTTTTTTTTTTGTTTGTTTGGTGTGAAAATGGTGCTTTGACCTAATGCAGGTAGCGCATCTCCTGAGCAGTCCAAACGTCTACGCATCTAAGCTTTATTTTTCAGCCGTCACATTAACGAATCAACGAGTTCATCTTAAACGCCACCACAAGTACGGTTGCTATGCGGTCAACCGGCAGCAACTGACCGAGTGGGTCCTCGCCGGATGGATGCGAAGCAGGGTCGCTTCACGGGAGGAGGTCCGTGTGGTGTCGCTCCCCAGGGGCAGATGGCGCTCTCGTCGTACACTGGAGGCCAACGCGGATAATCGGGTCGCGGTGGCGGTATGGGCGTCAGTGAGTGCGCCATCTGGAGCATGGACGAGACATTACGTGAGATGATTAGCACTGTGACCATGGGGGAAGGAAAAAAAAACTTCCTTCCTCCGTGACTGTGACAGACCGGTCGTTGGGCGAGAAAGAGAGAGTTCGCCGTTACCAGCTGAAATGTGTTTCCATTAGGATTCTGGCCAGAGCTGCCAGACGCTATCTAACTAACAAGCAAATAATCATCACAAAAGAAGCTCAACAAGTGCGAAGCGATTTTCATGAAGCCCGAAAGAAGCGCTAGTCTAATGGCTTTTCCATCCTGGAAGGCATTTCTCTTAATTATAAGAAAAACTGTAGCTCAGACACGAAGGGGAGTGAGAAAGATCAATTCAATTATCTTGTACATCGAAAATATGCGCAACTATGAACGAAAGCCCATATTTACTTTTTAACATTGCTCAATTTAGTTGAATGCACGTTTTTCAGCACATTATTAACGTTGCTTGTCGATTCCTCCAACGTATGTTTGACTTCAAAACTCAGCTACTGATGGTCATCGGCAAACGCGATATTTTTGAACGTGGTGATCACTAAATTAATTATATTTGCAGGGACAATGAACGTAAGCTCAAAAACGTGACAGACGACCGGAAAATTCCACAAGCGACTCGGTGAAAAAAAGAAGCCCGAGTCCGTCTCTTATAAGCGGAACTGGATACTCCAGTTCAGGCCCAATGGTTCGCAGACTCCGCGCGGACTGAACGTGCTTTGAGTGGTTCTTCCGTAAATGAAGCCATCACGCGGCATAAGAGAATGAATACATGACATGAGACAAACCTACTTAACCAGTCTTGAAAAGATGTGTACAACCACTAGCAACAGTTTACGGGACATTGGCTCAATAGGAAATGTGATTTTCTTCTCTGTCATTGTACGCTGCTTCTCACCTACAGCTGGTCACTGTACAGGTTTGTAATGCCAATTACACGCTGTAACACCTACCCGAAGTCATGCTCTCAGAAAAAGTGATAATACTGTTTACTTATGCCGTTGGGTGTGCATAATAGGCGGGCATGGCATAGATTCTCGTCACTGCGGTCTCCCGTCCTTGCGAAGGTTGACCGGACGACATAGCTGTTGCGCACAACATATTGACATACGAAGAGCGCACATAATCGACGTGACAATATTCATAATTAAGAAATTGAACACGTGAAAAACGTTCGAAAGCAACAAAGGAGCAACATGGAATCAAAAGAAAAAAAAAAATGAACCGAACCATTACTGCTTCGCGAACACCGTTGAAACAGCGAAGCAGGTGTGGTTCCCTTGATATGTTTATTCCCCTTTCCCCAGCACAGGGTAGCCAGCCGGTCTAAGAACTGGCTAACCTCTCTGTCCTTCCGCTTAAACTTTCCTCCTCCTCCTCCTCCTCCTCCTCCTCCTCCTCCTCCTCCTCCTTCTCCGCCTTATGCTTTGCAAGTCTTTCGAATATGTTAGGATTAGGATGTTGTAGGTAGCTGGCAGATCTAGCCTTGCGAAACTTGCAGGCAGTTGCCCCGCCCGGTTTCCTCTTTGCTAGTTGTAACTAATGTTCTTTTGTTTGTTTTAGCTAAGCGCGGGCAGGCTCTTGATAGGTCGCGCGTAGCGCAACGTAACTCTGCATAAGCCGGCGGCCTCTGTACTATTCAGCATGCACCATTGTGCCGCACCCCTATCTTACTGCATCATGCCCTAACATATTTGTCACTTTTTACCAGTCACATGCGAGATCCGTAGCGTTCAAAAAACTTCAAGTCGCGACACCTGCTTCCTGAAGATCCAGTGACCACGTGGAAACACAATATCAGCTACACTGTCGTGCGGCGAGCCTAAACGTTGCAGTTTCTTAAATTAACGTTGTCTTAAATTAGAATCACTACTTTCCTTGCGAGACGTGCACAATGGCGTCGGTGAGAGACTGATCTTGTGTATACGTTGGATTTTTAGTATTGATTAAATACTCTTTGTTAACCTTCGGGGAAGGCAGTATGGCCACCACATTTTATAACCACGAAGGATCGTGTGGCGGTGGCGTTACTATGGTAACGAGCTCGTCATTTGTTGGACGAACTCCTCGCTTTCTTCCTCTTAACGTCAGTTGAGTGTGGTGAGATTAGCCGACTTTTTGTGGATCACAAGCGTTTATGATTATGATGATGATAGTTTTGTGACAGCCTACACACATTTTCTGTGGTCAATACTCATTCGTTAGGCTGTTGCCTTCATTCCCCAGGGGTCCCGGACAAGAAAGGCTCGGCCAAAGGCTTCACTGTAACGAGATCGCCTTTGCTTTAGAGTCGTTTTTTAAAGAGAATGCAGAAGAGGGCCAGTAAGTGTACGGCGTTTCCCGAAGTTCTGACGCCTCTTCGCTAATCAGGTCCAGAGGTTTCGCCAAAAATAAAAATAATGAGACGTCGCTGATTCTTACTGTACACAGAAGACCGGGGGCTTCCTGCTCTGTCGAGGAAAGGGTGCTGATTCGGGAGGAAGCAGAAGGATGCCACAAGGGCTTACGCACTACGACGGAGTAAAATAGAAACGAGTGCCAACTAAAGCACCACGAAAGGAGAAAAGCCAGCCCTCGGACCCCTTTATTCGCAGAGCCCTCAGTACTCCTCGCCATGTCAGGCGAAGTCTCAGCTATGGTATATGGACTGATGGGCGCACATGGTCGAACACAGAGGGTTTCCCTTCCTCGTGCTGGCGAGTGCTTATTTGCACGTGCCGGAGGCTGCACCACGTGCGCAGCCCCTTGCCCCGCGAGCCGAAAATAGCACCGCGTCCAACTCGGTGCCTTCGACCCCTGGTTAACACTGGCGCTCCCACCTCTTTCCTCTCTCTTCATCCACTGATCTTCCGTGGCTGACGAACCCGAGTTCAGAGCCGTCTTCTGTCCGAACAGAGACCACTCGGCCTGTCAAATCAGGGAGAGTAAAGCAGGCAGATCTCTAAAAAAATAGAACGAGGAAGACTCTGAACTATACTACAAATTGATTGATTTTCACACTTAGATTGACGATTGACAATGCAATAATAATAATAATAATAATAATAATAAGAAGAAGAAGAAGAAGAAGAAGAAGAAGAAGAAGAAGAAGAAGAAGAAGAAGAAGAAGAAGAAGAAGAAGAAGAAGAAGAAGAAGAAGAAGAAGAAGAAGAAGAAGAAGAAGAAGAAGAAGAAGAAGAAGAAGAAGAAGAAGAAGAAGAAGACCAAGGAACAACCATGACGTCTTTGCGCAGGTATGGGAAGAATTGAAACAATAAAAATAAACAAGAGTGTGTGGCAGTCTGCAGCACGATAAATCAAATAAAAAGAGAAAAAACGCACAGTCAACGACAACTAAATGCAAACTGGAAACAATAAAAATACAAGACAAGAATCGTGCAATGTGAGTGAAAAATATAATGATAATAGTGAAAGTAGGACAGACGCTTTGCAAGTTCGAAAAGTTACTTGCTCCGTGGCCTGAAACAAATCTCCAGCAAAAGGCAAACATCTCACAAGACTTTCAGAGTTTAGTGGACGCTGAAGTAGATAAGCCCTTGCGACGAACAGGTATTCATAGCTGTATTGCGAAGTGGTGTGCTCTTATACCGAGGTTAAAACTCAGGCAGGAGTGCAGTGTTGCGAATTGAGCTCATGCAAGAAAACTGTCCATTCCCATGTTATTTTCTTTATTTGTTTCAGTTTACTGTATGTTTTACCTTGTTTTTTTTTTACCTTTTTGCTATTGGATAACTTTATTTTTTGCTGAAGAGATAATAGAAACGTACTAGCCAAGAGAAACATTCTTCAAACTCTCCACAGCAAGACAGATGTAGAGCAGAATAGAACAGATTGGATTGGATTAGATAAACTTTTATTGGGTCCTCCAAAACACAGATCACTGTGTTGCGGGCCGCTCCCACGTGGGGACTGAGATGTCGAGCTCTTCTGCAGCCTCGCGGGCTTGGTGGACAGTCCAGAGCTGATCTGCCAAGCCCGAGCTGCGGTTTGCCGTCTCCCATCTGGCAAAGGTGATGTTCGGTAAATGAGCTATTGGGTACACTGCCAGAGCATACGCTATAATGAAGCTATTTCCCCACAATGTGGGCAAAGGTTACTTGGGAATAGGTCAAATATAACAGAACAGAAAGCAGATTAAAGCGTCGCCATCTTGTGTTGCCTGTGTGTGTGCCTGTCAGTTTTGTTTGTTCGCTTCGTGCTTAGTTGAACGAATCAGTGACCTACCTGTCGTTGCTTCGAATGCTAAAACGAACGTACGATTGTAGCGAATTCGAGGCTTTAGATTATCGACAGTGCTGGTCGTTCAAATCCTGCTACCTTTGCGGCCACGACGTCAAGTGAAGCAATGAAGCTTCCCTCGCATACTTGTAGTAATCCATTTGAGGCGATGAACGGTGAACATTGAGGAAGGTCTTCACCACTTAAACGACAATGAGTACTGCTCAAATGCCAGACGGATCAGCCGATCATGTCTCGCTATAAGTTGAATTTACCGAAAGTGCGTTAGATTGAGCTGATCGATGCTGATGCAGGGAGCAGCGGTCCATCACCGCTGTCGAGATCAATCTATCGATAATAGAGCAGGACCGAATAGCTGGCACAACGTTCCCGACTGTTCTGTTGACGTCCGTGACAAATGAGCCCACCCAATCTGTCTCCGTTACTGCGTGCCTTCTGTGGCCTTAGACACTTGAGCCACGACGGGTCTACAGCTCGGAGATTGACTGTTACGGATCGGCACTAAATTCCATCCCGACAATCATTCGCTATTTCGATGACACCTAACTTTCTATCACAATGAAGTATGAACAGCGCGACATTCTACACGGGGACACATGCAAAACAATCTATTCACACGGGGACACATCATGCGTCATGCAAAACCAACTATATAGCCCAATTCTTCACTTTGTATCATAACCTGTGTTAGTGTGGGTTATTGCTCGTGTGTACAGAAACAAGCTGGCGAAATTTTTGCACAGCTAGTGAAGCACTCTAATTGTAGTGAATATCTTTGCAAATGCACGAGCGGCCGGCAAATCGGACACCACAAGCGCACTTGCGAGCCCTGAAGTAGCAAGCTGCATGGATTCTATGCAAACGCGTGCGTTTCATAGAACAATTTTGTTTGCTGCTCAGCAGCTTATGCAATCGAGCTGCTTCCGATTTGTTAAGCTTGGCATTGTTCAGCTTCACAGCCTGGCGTGTGCGTGCCAGCCGCCCATGATGTTTCTTTTGTTCTACCGAATCTCCCAGTGTTCTGTCCCATAGAGTTTCCTAATATACACTAGGGGGAACTCTGGCGTTAGTGTCTACGGGAGCTGCAACGCACGGCGCTTCAACGAGCATAGGAATGATGGGTAGTACACACATTTGTCTAATCTTCGTATTTCTGGTCTGATTCTGGCTTCGTTTGTGTCTTCGTTTGTGTTCATGTGGCTTGGAGCTGTTTTCTCACGAAACAAAAAAATCAGAAAATGTTCAGTGGTAGTGCTTCACCACTTTATTTTTTTAAAGCTTACCTTTTCAAATCAGGTCACGAAATTCAAAGGGTTTCGTTCTTTTCTTTAAAACGAAACCGTAACCAGCAATAAACGAAGCTGCAAGTACGATTCGCCACCCGCAAGTACGAAGACTAGGCAAATGTGTGTACTATATACCCATCATTCCCATGGAACGATCGCCGCGCCAGAGTCCCCTCTAGTTAATTTTAGGAACCTCTATGTTCCTCCCAACCATTTCCTTCCTCCATGCCAGCAATAGGACGTTTATTGTCGAGCTTAGCAGCGTAACACTTCTGTTGCTAGAGATCATGCATCCACATTCTGGAAAGAAAAAAAAACGTATAAAAGTAAAATGAGAAGTGACCTCGATAGAAGATTAGATTATCGCATCAGGGACGACTGATCACCGGCAAACTCACGATTGAGGTACCATCGGTTATTGAAAAACAGCGCATGCAAATACATTTGTGACTAGCGCGCCTTTGGGGGCCGTATTGCTATAAATTTATTAGCGCAGTATCATCGAAGTCGTGGTTTAGAACAAGCTAACGGTGTTGTCAGTCTCTAGTTGAGTACGAAGTAACCTGTTATACAGACGCTTGTCCCTTAGGTTTATTGCGTCCCATGAGAGAATAAACTCTTTCTAAACACACTCCAAATCGTTAACCATTTTTTTCTCTAAACACAGTTGCATTTGCAAACGACACGGAACCAGCTGCCGAACAGCCACCGGCGTATTACACACATGTTATGAAATCTTTACAACAATGGCGAAACGATTTTCCAGTTCAAGAACTTATGGAAATGTCCCCCACCGACATGAGCGAATTAATAGCATTTAAAAGCCTATCTGAAGAACCACGCCGGCAATGCCGGGCGAAAAGACGTTGGACGCTTACAAACACGTCTCTCCCCCCCGAAGTCCGTGACCTAAACTGGCTTAGGGAATGGGAGGCTTTACCAACGGCTGACCACCTTGCGGCGTGGGGTGTGGCGCCCTCCGCCACATGCCCGCAATGCGGTCGCGTCGAAGCGCTGAACCATGTGTTTCATGAATGTACAGTAGCGCGCACCTTTTGGCGCATGGTTACCAGAATGTTCCAAATAAGTATGCGGTGGAAGTCTATCCACAGGGATAACTTCGTCGTACTCTTAATGGCTATCCGAGCCTTCGTCTTATGGAAACGAAGGGGACTGGCTTGCCTGAGGGGACGCCCCCAGAGAGCCATGTTTCTTCTACTACATCGGCTAAGAAACATAATGCTTATGCATTTTAATGCAGAACTAATCATGCTGGGAGAGGAGGCATTCCTCCGACGCTGCTCTACGCGATTTATTATCGTTAAAAACAACAGAGTGTCCATGCCTTTCTTCCCATATTGAGGATGTGGGCTAGAGCTTGTACCGCTGTGACATTACAGTGTGTATTTTCCTCAAGTTTTCTTCTTTAGAAACCTGTTCGTTTTGTGCAATATTATTCTTGAGCGTGAGAGCAAACTGTCCTCACAGGTGAATGCAAAACATCACCCAACACTGTGAATGACCCCCCCCCCCCCTTGTTTGTTCACATAGCCTTACTGTTAATTTGAGTTTAATCATCTCGATGGTCATGAATGTCCTGTCTTTGTTGTACAATTTTTGCATTGTACATTACTGCATATGCTATAAGTTCTTTCGCTGTATATAACAGCTTGCATTGTACATACGCATTGATCACCATTGTCCATTTTTCTGTGTGCACATAGGCTATGTAAGATATATTCGGAAAAAAATTCTCTTAAACCATTCAACCTACTTCAGTTCAGGGGACGGCTTTATGCTCTCCCATAGTAGAGTACCTAGTACTCTAAATCGTTAACCACTTTTAGGGGCGAAGCTTCTTACAGCGCCACCCGTTTGTCGCTCGTAGCCGTTGTAGTGTGTAACGAGTATAACATTTTGACCTCCAAGGTGGTGCCGGTGAGAGATTTCTTCTGTGCGCTGTTGAACAATAAAAAATATAGCTCAATGTACATGCCAATGGCTGCTAATGGGGAATGAGAGACAGGAGCATTTAGCTTTTAGTTAACGCGCGTGCTGCGATCCCCGTTAGCAGCCATTGGCATGTAGATTGAGTACTATCTGACAAGAAAGGGTTGCTATGTTATACTCGCTGGGTGTAACCTCCTTAGTTTTAGAAAGGTTTAGCGAGCGTTGGGCCGCAGTGCCATGAATACAGTGAAATAGTATATACCATGAACTCGAGGTGGTTAAAGGTGGGAAGTAGACCCGGAGCGCAAGCCGTAAGAAAGTGTGCGTGTGCCACCTCTTGTTTAGTCCTTGGAATGTCCGCTGGATGGCGGTGCTTCTATATGGGGAATATATGATGAAAAGATGCGAGATGGTGGTACTTGGAGTGTTGAATAGATGGACGAACGGACACACAGACAGATGCATGGATGGACGCATGAACGGACGCAGGGGCGGATGCATGGACGAACGCAGGGACGGACGCACGAACAGACGTACGCACGGACGGCGGATGGACGCATGGACGGACGGAAGCAAGAACGAATGGACGGACGAATGCTTCGCCCAACTCTCCATCATTCACTCCGTGGCTATGCTGCCAATTTTTTCTAAACACCCATCATTCTCTATGTCAGAGCAATGATGTCTTTCTTCAACGTATAGTGATGTTGGTCGTGGTACATATATCTGCCGAAATGTATGTGCCCATTACTGAAATGCTATGAGACTTCTTGTTTTTGTACATAGTCTAAATAAACTTTTTCTAAACACTCTCTCATTTCAATGGCCTTTTATTTCTTCCCTGGCAACACCTGCTGTGAAGTGCCGTTTCACACTCGTCAAGTGTAAGGCCCACGGGACGGCTTCTTGCTCTCCCATAGTAGAGTACCAGGTACTCTAAATCGTTAACCTCTATTTCTAAGCGCAGTTTGGGAGAGGAGGCTTTCCTCCGACGCTGGTCTACGCGATTCATTATTGTATAAAACAACAGAGTGTCCATGCCTTTCCTCCCTACCGAGGAGGTGGGTTAGAGTTTGTGCCACTGTTAAACCACAGTGTGAATACTCCTTCGTGAACTTTCTTACAGCGCAACACCAGAAAAAATACAGGACAGGGAAGGAGTAGGACAGAAAGAAAAGACGGCGCTGACTCACAACTGTTGTTTATTGGAAAAAAACGGGGTGAAAAATATTGGCAATATATATAGGTCCCGGCAGCCTACACCACAACATGCGCAGAATACGAGGTGCACCGAGGTAGCGTTATCACACTCATGGCAATAAACAAGCTTGGCCTAAATAACTTAATTCTTTTTCATGCAGTGTGACGGATGGTTCACTAACGCACGTGAATACTCCTGTCTATCAAAACATGTCCTTTTTTGTGAATTATTGTTTTTGAACACGAGAGCAAATTGTCCTCATTAGTGGATGTAAAAACATCACCTTACATTGTGAAAGACTCTTTTGTTTGTACACATATCCTTTAATGTTTGTGCGAGTTTCATCATCTCGAAGTTTATGAATGTCCCGTCCTTGTTGTAAGTTTTGCGTTGTACATATGAACATCACTGCATACGCAAATAAGTTATTTTCGCTGTACATAACAGCTTGCACTGTACATACGCATGATCATCTTTGTATATAATTTGTGTACCCATAAGTTATGTAAGATACATCGGGAAATAAAATTCTCTTAAGCGAGTTATTGACTGGGATGGCTCTTTGATCTCCCGTAGTACACTGCCAGTACTGTAAATTGTTAAACGGTCTTTATCTGCACGTGTACGTCTGTGACGGACGTGTGAAACTTTTCTATCGGCCGACCTGGTATTTGTAAGCTGATGTACCGGTGCATCGGCAGAAATGTCATGCCAGCATGTAAATACATGCATGTACATATTCATGTTTCATTTGTGCCTCTTGTTTACCTTGGAATATGCATATGTGTATCTGTCCTTTTGTGACACATATTTTTTTCTGTGGCTGTGTTCGTGTGAAACATCTAATGTACTTATTCTTTCCACGTCATCTCACATCCATGTTATGTAAATGAAGTCTCTTTTGTCATCATTGTTAATGTACGTCTAACAAGAATATGTTATGTTGAAATGCTACGGACATCTGTGACAATATTTTTTTTCTCTCAACACACCAACCTACGACACGCAAGGAAGGTCAATGGCCAAGTGCTTCACACATCCTCTGCCGGCCAAATATTTGCAGCGCCACGCACGACCAATAATGCCTCTCACGTCACACCCGGAAGCAGCAGAGCTGCCAAATGTCACGTTCACCTTGTAGTGAGCGAATGTCTTCGCTAAGCATCTGTCAGATAGTACGTGCACTTGGCGTTTGTGGAACTTCGGTAGATGCATATATGTGTCCCGTTGCCGAAACTTTAGACGTTGAGGCGCCCGAAAGCAACTTTTAAACGTAGCCCGTCCCTAATAAAGAAAAAAAAAGGCTCCCACCTTCCCAAAGGGAATCGTGAGGAAATACGAGTGCATTGCATAGCGTTCATAACGGCGTTTCGCACGTGAGAAACCAGCGTTAGAAAAATAATGTTTTCTTTTTTTATTATTACACCGTGCAGCCAATAGCGTCGTTCGCCGCACGTGGCGTTTTTCTGTCGCGGTAAACGTGGTATGTGTTTCCAGCTCTAGTAGCGTACATGTTTTAAAAATGCTCTATATGAAGTGAACAAAACAAACAGCGTTCTCGGCTCGGCGTTGGCGTTTTACAGTGGCGTCTCGAGCTGTTGCTGACAGCTGCCGACGCCGAAGCGTGACATAGTGGGAGCTACGGTTGCTAGGGACACGCGTTGCTATGGGAGAGGGCGGTGGGCGGATCCCGACGGACGCCTGACACAGCCTGACCAACGATTCCTTTAGAAAGATTCCTGCGGCGTCGCACGCTTTCCTATGGTGACGGGAGGTTCCTCTTAGTTCAGTGCTTTCTCCGCAAGGAGCGCTCGCAGCCGACACTACTACTTGTGCTCAATTCAGAAGTGACGCCATCACAAAGACCCGACCGTGTTCCCTCCGACGCGGCAATGACATTGCTTTAATCTGAGAGGCGGCAGGTTTAAAGCGGCCGCCGCGGCGAGCGCTCGACGCCGACATTTGGGCAACGGAGAAGGAGAGAATAGGGGAGGGCCGGGAACCAGCTTTTTGGCTGAAGTCGCAGCCATCTTTCTAAAGGAGGCGTTGGCCTGACTAACCCCCGTATTTCGAAACGCTGCTTGACTTAAACTTGACTTGCCACCGACTTCAATGCAGCACAAACGCGTTTTGAATGCGCTGTCTTTAGGCGGTGGCAAAGCAGCGCAAACGCACAGACGCGTCTCTAATGCGCTGCATTGAAGGCGGTTACAAGTCAAGTTCAAGTCAAGACACGTTTCTGAATACGGGGGGGGGGGGGGGGGGGTAAGAAATGCATTCGGATTTAAAATCTGCTAACCGGGTATTAATGCCCGAGCCATCGGGTGAGTAACAAAAAACAGGTGAGGAGAACTCTCTGTTGAGATCGTCAATGCGAGGGTACGAACAACTGCTAAACGAAACCACGGCTATCAGCGTCTGCGGGAAACAGACGCTGATATAACTTTTCGCTTCACAGCTAGAATAAACAGAAGCCGTAGCATTTTTCACACCGTATTCGACTGGGCCTCACCTTCGCTCGACCATACACGCAACTAATCGGCCGAGCGTACATCCCGGACATAAGCGCTGTCAAGTGGATAATACTTTGACAGATCTATGTTGCGAAGGCTTCCTATACGCTGGCCGTTCAACGTTGGCAGGCATCGGCGTGAAAACACTCAGCGTAACTGGCTTATTGTCCGCAATGTGCTATCAGACAGCATTAAATACTGGTACAAGGGCATTTATAAACTTTCTGAAGGGTACTGCCCTCGCAGGTGGTTACTTAAGTACTACAGTATTTACCTCTCTCTGTCCCCATCATCAATATCATCACTGTTTTCGCCATTTGCATTTTCTCCGTGAAGAGTAGCAGGCCAGATAGCGCGATCTCTGCCTTCTGATACGTATGTCCTCTGTACATGTCACTCTCGAGAAAGAAAAATAAGAACAACGCAGAGCACAATGCGACGGAAAACTACAGAAGCAATATTACGAGATCGGAAGAGAGTAGAATGGTTCAGACAACACACAGAGACAGCGCATATTTTAGTTGCCATCAAGAGAAATAAACGGGCCTGACCTGGACACGTAATCTGTATGACAGTAAACCGGCGGTAAGCTACGTCAACAAAGTGGACACCAAGGAAGGGAAAAAAAGGTCGAGGACGACAGTGAGTTGGCTGGAGCGCTTAAACTAAGTAGTTCGCAAAGACGAAATGAAATAAGCTCGCGGAATATACGGTACACTGGTGATCATTAAAAAAACGTTTCGTTCTGCACAGCACAAAATACAGATAGGCGGTAAATGATAATTCATACTAGCACTGAAGCGAACAAAACTTATCCGTTAATTTTTTTAATACTGCTAAATCTTCAAATTCCTGACAGATATCCATTGACTTGAAAAAAAAACTAATGAGCATGCTGTTTTAATGCTTTCTTTATTCATAGCGCCTCTCACAGATTTCCCTCAACCTCCCACTGCAGTCGCTTGACTTTGGGACCCTCGTCTGCATACTACATTCTACAAATTTTGTATTTTGAATGAATGAATAAACTGAAACTGAAACTGAACTGAACTCTACAAAACGCATTTGTAAAGGCAGCATGCTGATTTCTATAATAATTTAGGAAGTCTTACGCCTCAACACCATGATATGATAGAGACACACGCCATAGAGGAGGGCTCCCAAAATTTCGTCCACTTGGGATTCCTTAACGTGCACCTAAATATAAGCCCATGGGAATCTAGGATTTGCCTTCATCCAAACTCGGCCACCGTGGCTGGGATTCGCTCTCGGGACCTTCAATTCAGCAGTCGAGTGTCATAACCATTGAACCACTACTGCGAGTATCACTGGACCAAACTTCTTAAATAATGGGTATCACATCACTGGACCAAACTTCTTGAATAAATATTTTTTTGGCCCCTTGTGAGGTGGTTATGCGGGCTTCGAGCATGTCCTGTGAAGCTGTGCTTTTGCCAGTCCCCCTTTCCGCCAAGAGGAAATGAACAAACTGATTAAGTACCAGGACCTCACCTCGCGAATCCTGGCCTTCCAGAAGGCCCGCGCGAAGGCGGTCAGGTATAACCTGACCGTCCACGAGTGGACCTAGCCAGGTGACGCAAAGTTTGCTCGCGTCTGTTGTGGACCCAATAAAGCTGTTTCGCTCACTCACTCTTAATATCAGAGGTTTGACGTCCCATAACCACAAGCAAACTTCTCCAGAGCACTGAGATCCACTGGAACCAAAACGAATACTGGAGGTACGAAGTGAAAGCGGAACTTCAGGGCACTTTTCGAAGTCTAAGCACCCAGCCCACCGTTCTTGCCTATGCCACATTTTATGACAAGGAGGTACAGCCGTAAATCAACCCCGGAGAACTGGATAAGCTCTCGCCGCAAATGAGGCAGAGTAACTGCTCCACGCTTCGTATATTTTCCTCCTTTCAACATCGTGCCTGGTTTTCAGAAACCTTGTGTCAAGTTGCAATGCTGTTTTTCGTCGTGCTCGAGTGGAGATCATTCCGGAAGGATGGCAAGCACTTTTTTTCTCTCTTTTTTTTTTTTGCGGATTCGCGAACAAGGCAGCCCTTGTTTCGGAATCGTACGCTGAGACGAAGAAAAATGAAACGCTCAGGAGCGGGGGACACGCAAAAAAAAAACAAAAACAAAAAGTCGTCTCTGCAGAAAACTCCGAACGGCCGAACTATCGCAAAAGCAGTGGTAAGATTGGTCGGTTCGTAACGGCTCGTTGCAAAATAGCGCAAGCAAATGACATAACACCAAAGATGAGAAACAGCCGGTGCTTGTTTGTGTCTCTTTCTCGTATTTGGTGTTTTATTCATTTTTCTTTTTTCTTGACGAAACTACCGCGACTGTCGGGCGCCTGCCGACTTATGTGAGAAGGTCGGGACCCTATCTTGTTTCCGCGGCACGGCGCTGCTTGAGTCCCGTCGCCTCGAAGTCCGCGTGAAGGCGGCCGACGCGTCTTGCAAATGTCAGCCGATGTTTGGAGAAGGCCGTGGTGTAGACTTACGGGTATCGCCGGCCCCATAAAGATGTCATTGTTACTGCTCGCCCACTTAGCCGGAGACGACCGGCCCTTCCCCGCTGGCTCCACGAAAAGGAACTCCGTCGTCCGGGAGGCTTACTATGTCACCAACTTCCTTGTTTCCGCTTTTCTGTCTTTCAGCGGTCTTGCGGTTTCCCGATAATTTCGCTGACTTCTTTTACTTCTTTGGTACTGATTTCTTTGCTCATGTTCGCGTATGTGTGTGGTTGAAGTGTTGGGCGTAAAACTGTTCCGCAAAGCTGCGGAATGCTCTGGCAAAAAGGACCCACGTCCTCTTAGAGCCTTGGATACCCTAAACCGTAGACAGCGCTCACTTGAAAAGACCCAGAGATATTTCTCGTCGAAGTGAAAATTTGCATGGCATATGAAAGGTCTGTATGGACGGCAATCACTCTAGTCTCGAAATCGCGGATATGTCCCGCTTGTCGCTTTCACTCTCCATTCCTAAGCGCCGCATTTTTGGACTGACAGATCAACTGTCAAATAATGCCAAATAATGCCAACTGTCAAATAATGTCCTGCTGTGCAGTATGCGAGCGCGGCTCGAAATCAACACACAGGAGCGAATAGAGCGCCCCTTGAAGGACAAACGACAAGTAACTTCATTTCTGCAATTCTACAGCCTCTACGGCTCGGTCGCGCACCCTATAGCGCCCCTTCCTTTTCTCGTACACAGCGCAATAAGACTTCAATGGAAAATATTGGAAAGGGTGTCTGCTGTTGTGCGACGCGACGAGGCCGCCACAATCCTTGGTATGCAGCCGTTCTCAAGCTGAATATACAAAGAATTCCTGCAGCGTCCGCCTCTGTAGTAGTATGCGCGTCCTGCGGGACATTGCATGTCCTGCGGGACAAGCGGTACGATCTGTCAATACTCGCGCGGCTTCGTTCGCACCCACGGCAAGCCCCACAATTATATAGTAGATTTGGCACGTAGAACCCAAGATATTACCTTAACTAAGTTATTCTTTAGCGATTATCAGTAACTGCATTATGCTACAGTTTTCTTTCCCTGTGAGTGTAATGCACGCGTGCGAATACGCTCATGCTTTTCTGACATCTTTGCGAATGTCCTCGTGCTAACCGTCTGCACGCCGACTATTTATCTATAGCTCATTCTCGCTGGGTTACGTGGGTTGGCATCAAGTGACCTTTTAGGCATGCTACAACAACTGGAAAGTGCTAAACAGGGAACGCTGCAAAACCAGCTATGCGTCGTTCAGGTTCCATTTGGACAAATCAGACCAAATGTAACACGGTCAGCGGACCACCACTGACCATGTGAAATGCAGATGAATCGCACTGACCTCACTGAAACAGCGACGTTTGAGCACCAACATCGTAGGACGCGAACTTTGTGCTTAATGTTATCAGGACATCACGTGCCGGTTCTTCCGTTATTGACGCGCAGGAAGCGACGTCGTTATCACGCTGAAGCAGGTTAATATCGATGCGTAATTAGATTGCCCTCACGTCATCTACTAAGCCTGCATGTTTGAGTCACGTTGTACGTCCATGACGTCAGTGCAAGCTATCAATACTGCACCTTCAGTCAAACCCCAGCCCACGCCGCATAAGAACTTAATTCTTTCATCGTCTGATACGTCACTATCGTCACGCTACTCGCCGTTCTTTTCTAATTACGATTACAACTTATGGCGATATCGCTAGTTTGGACGTGAAGGCAGAAAGAAAAAAGTCTGGAGCCCTTAGTCTACCTAGAAAATAAGAGGAATGAAGCATTGCGTCTGCGTGTCTAATATGTTATTTTTCCTCCCGTCCTATACCATTGCGCAATGCCACTCCCCACCTCCTACGAACTCTTTCCTTCCTCTGTGCTGGATATTGGGCCTCCAACCAGCAGCGCAACACTTCAGTTCTTACAGGCATCTACGACAAGCATGCGTTCATAGCCGCCCCGCCGCGGTGGCCTAGTAGTTATGGCACTCGACTGCCAAACCTGAGGTTTGGCGTCTTTTGCAGTGAAGCACGCAGATACGGGGCAATTTTTTTTTTTATATTATGCGATCGTAGCCAAGCAACAATGATATGTGGTGACGAGATAGGGCAGGGAACCCCCATAAAAGGTCACATCGCGATACTGTAGAAGCGGCTAACCACCAACTAGCCTACAATCGAGACCACACCGATTATTGGAAAACAGCGCATTCAAATATTCATGTAACTGACGATACTTCGGAGTGCATTTGTGTGCGCTCGCCGGCGCAGAGTTCATCGCGTACGACGCCGCCACCGAAATATGCGAGTTATAGAAACTTCGCCTAAAAATGCAGCACTTGCTGGACGAAATAAACACAGCCAGTCGTAAGTTGTCTTTTACCGCCTAACTGCGATTGAGTCTTTTTCGCACGTTTGCCAAAATGTAAACGCTTTCCACACTCATACCTGTTAAGTTCCTTATCGGCTATTCCGCCAGAGAGCTCCGCTCTTGAGGTAATGCTAAATGATATCGACAATGATCTGTTCTTTTAGACATAGTATGGGAGCGTTCGACCAATATTTCTTTTAAATCACTAGACGTGCGGTTGCTCTTTTTCTTTTAATGGCTGATCTGTCTCTATAGATTAACTCCATGCATGTGCGTTAAATCTCGCTGGCTGATCGTACGTGCCCGTAATACACTGCCACAGCGTTTAATTTTTCCTTTTCTGACAATCCCCGTCAGCTCGAAGCGCACTGAAAATTTTAAATACTTTAGAGCCAGTCTTTTCAAGCCTTATTTAACATCGTGGATTGCAGCGTGCTTCCTCTAAGACTCAGTCGAAGTCGACCCGTACTCTGGGACAATGCACAGTTACGTGATTTTCTGGGCATGCGTGGTACACGCTACTACACGTGCTAGCATATTACTTTACCTCTCTTTCCTTCTCTATTGTTTCCTCCCCATTCCCCTTACCCCTTGTACGGTAGCAAACCAGGTTCGACCTGGTTAACCTCCCTGCCTTTCCATTGCTTTTCTTTCCGTTTCGTTCATAGTTACGAAATCTGTGTAACTATGTTATCTAATTCAACTGATTCATTTAAAGCAAAAGGCAAAGCGAAACAGTGAATCGTTTTAATGATACCGGGAGGATCGATCACACATATTGCTTTTGAATGAATCTGTTTAGATTGTTAAAATGCACCATTAGAACTTTCACATCGTTAGTTTCACGTTCATAGGTCATCTAACGCAAGAGAATATCAGCATCATTTTTTTTTTAATTTTTGAGTATCGTGCCAAGAACCCCGCGCGTGGCGTCACGAATTTCAAAGACTATATTTTTGAATTTTCGTCACATCGGCTCGACGAAATTTCTCAAAACTTTGTGTAAGTCTTTC
This sequence comes from Rhipicephalus microplus, assembly GCF_043290135.1. Lineage (NCBI taxonomy): Eukaryota > Metazoa > Arthropoda > Arachnida > Ixodida > Ixodidae > Rhipicephalus > Rhipicephalus microplus. Next base: position 197,521,861 of record NC_134705.1, on the reverse strand, counting down.
ACCCACTCAGAGGACAATGTACTTCATTCTTTACCGATTAGTCACTACGTAAGCTCTAGTAGATGGCGTGAAAATCGATGCCGTCAAGACGGCGGGAACTTCAAGGTGGCGTTGCCACCCACATTTATTTTTTGCATGTTTCCTCGCTTAACAAGCGTTTTCTCGCGAAAAAAAGTGGGATTTTAGAATCGAGACTTAGTGACTGACTAATAAGAGAGAATAGTTTTCTCTTTAGTACCATTTTTAATCAAGTAGTGTTGAAGTTGACTAGCACACGGCGCGCAAGTGCTTCGAAAAGTTCGCTGCATTACTGCCCGTCCAACTAGCCGAAACCACGTGCGGGTAAATAGCGCGCTTCTCCGTGCAACAACGAGAGCATCCCGGAATCCGGCAACGTACCTCTGCAAAGTCGGCGTCCTCAGTTGCGTTCAGGACGAATGAAATCCGCGGACAACTCGCACATAATCCTGTCGAACACGCCGTTCTGGCCGATGCACTCCAAGCTGGCCATCGGAGTCGTCCTCATCGTCGTCGCGTAGTCGTCGAACTTCGCCGCCAATACGCGAACCACGTTTCCCGACGGCCAGGCTTTCTCGTCGAACCCACGGCTGAGGAGCCAACGCGAGCGCTCTAGCAGAGGACGGGGGAAACGAAATCGTTGCTCGGGCTTAGCGCTCTTAAGACAGTGAGTAGTGGGAGGAGTGTTTCGTAGGCCTCCTTCGTAAGAACAAAAAGCGAAAGCGCAAGAAAGCACGGTACGGACAGTGCGGAGGGTGCTTAAGGAGAGGGGGGGGGGGCATTGGAAAAGTGGTAGGGCAGTTTCGGGGGGGGGGGGGGGGGCTGCATCACGATAGTTGGGAGAGAGAAAGAGCCATGGCTTCGGTAACAGGAGAGGAGGATCGCTGTAGATCAGGCCGCGCGCGTAACATGTATCTGCACACAGACCAGACCGGGGGTGCGGAGGATGGGGAGCTTAGAATCCCCCCGCAGTCACTCCCTCCCTCTCTCTCTCTCTATTTGCCTCCTCTTGCTCCTCCACTCCTCTCACTCCTCGCAGCTGTGCTGCGTATGCTGCATGGCCGGCTGACTTGAGAAAGGGGAGTGGAGAGGATGTGGAAACAGAGAACGTGTACTATAATGCACGGGGGGTGGCATGGAGAGAAGGGGGCGGGGGGGGGGGCCGGAAAGCTAGTCTACGCTCCGGAGCACTTTGTTGTTATTACTGACTGCCGGGACCCCAGACTCCATACGGGACGCAGAAACGCGGCACGCCGAATATGTAAACAGACACGAGGCGAAATGAAAGGAAGAACTAAAATAGAAGAACAGGAAGTCGACGGAGAAGGACAAAGCCGGGCGTCAGAACAAGGAGCATTTGTCAGCGAGGTTCGATACAGCGAGGGCGAGACTCCGTTGCAGCATCGGAAGTCGGGCGCCGGTGGCGGGAGAATTTCAATTTCAAATCGGCGCGTAGACAGGGTATATACCTTGGCGGGATGGTTTATGGGAGCCAAGGGCGGTGGCGACCCACGTTCTAGAGAGGCGCCGTCAGCGATCATGCCGAGTGTACAAAGCCGCGGGCGTGTCAATCGATGTTAAAGCTTTTTCTGCCAATGGAACGTCCGTCTGGCCATGACTGAGATGTCAAGGACCGAGGTATCTACATATAGCAGACGGTGTGCTTTCAGCTGTACTAGCAGAGAAACGAGTATTTGTGAGGAAGCGACGAGGGCAGCAGGTTTGAAAAGTATGAGCGCGAATCAATGGTGTAAATCTAGAAATATCCCAAGGGGACGCGGGTGTGCACGCAAGGAGTGCTAGTCACTTGAAAGAATTGGGGGGGGGGGGGGGGGGGGGAGGGGAGTCTGCCCCATGCATTTACTTATTAGTGCTGAAGGGAGAGGGGGGTGCTGCAACGAGCTTTCAAGCCACCCCCTGAAGAGAAACCTTGCGCACACCCATGCAAAGGGGAACACATGTCTTGCCATGGCGGTCATCTTATGTTATAATATAGGGTAAAACCTTAATTATGCAAAAATCAACACTGTGCTTTGAATAAAAGAAGAAAACCAACGTGTACGTCAGCGCTACCATAAATGAGTAACGGCAGATGATCGGGAATTATTCGCATTACATATCAAACCCTAGCATAGTGAAGATTTGCGGTACATAACCTGTAGCATTTCAGGAAGCTCTATCTCATCGCCGACTTTTGAAGGGATAAGCAGCTTTCACTTTTTCTACTTCGTGCCTGCTCTTTGAAAATGTTCCAAGTATCAGAGTTGGTCACACGGAGTGCGCTATATGCTTAACTGTCAAGCGATTCCAAGACGATGTTTAAGAGATAAATTTCACCAGAGAGGACAGCGGGGCTCTCTTGAAGCATGGACGATGAGAAACGGTTTGATTCCGTCAACACCACTCGCGTGTAGGGCTCTGGTGTCTGACATTTCTTTTATCTTCTCTTTCCTCTCTTCGCTCAAGTCTATTATCCCCCATTCCCCTTCCCATGTGAACCACTGCTGAGGTGTCGCACTTAGCTGCAGACAGTTGCGGGGTTCACTTTTCTTTTCTTTTCCAATTTTAAGAACCACTTCCCCCCCCCCCCCATTTCTTTTATCACCTGCATTTCTAATAATGATTGTTGCTGTTTAGCGGTGTTTTTTTTTTGCTATGGTTTTCGTAATTTAGCTTTGCGAATGGTGACTTTTTGTATATTATGTTTTTCGATGATATCTCTCTTGGCATATTTACAATGATTTAATTTTCTTATTCTTCGGAAACAATTATCTGAATTAAGTGTTTTGAATCCTGTATTATTCACTTGGTGTAAAATTTTCTTTGTTCTTAAAACTTATATTTGTTTAAAGTGTCATTGAGATATTAAAAAAAAACGTCCCAAAACCACCATACGAATATGATAGACGCCGTAGTGAAGGGCTAAGGCCATTTGGGCCACCTGGGGTTCTTTAGGGTGCGCCTAAGTTTAGGCACACGGGCGTTAAACATTATCGCCTCCATCAAAACTGCTGACATCGAGGTGTAGATTTGATCCTGCAACCTGCGGGTCAGCAGCCGAGTGCTTTAGCCCCTAAACCGCCGCAGCGCGTCTCACGTGCATTTCTATGCTTTACAGCGTTCACCATGACATGCAAAGACTCTAAGCATGGTTTGTTTTGCGACGACATGGGGCATACAATTTACGACAGGGGAGGGGTACATTTCTGAGCAAGCATTTGCTTTCAATAGTAGCTATCCTAAAGTTTTAATTTCCGAGTTACTTAGGGTTTGGATCGCGCGAGTTCCCAAAGTGCCCAACATTACTCGCATGAGACTTTGATCGAAAGATAATCGGAGATGCTTCTCCCTTTTCTCATCGCTATTATAATCAGTCATCATTCTCTTCATGAACGTCGTCATTGCGATCAGAATTGTCACTATTACTACTCCAGTATTTTTTTTCTAAGCCACCCGATTCTCGGCCAGTCCCACCGGGTGGGTATGACCTAGAAGTTCAGGATATTGTACATCTACATTTACTACTGCCTCCACTACATGAATTACAATCATCATCATAATCAATTTAAGTAAGAGAAGCTTTATCATGTTTGACCAAACAACAGCCACTATATAAATTTTAGTTTCTTACCACGTGTTAATTGCTAATAAATTTACGTTATAAGTGATGATGATGATTATCAATGTTGTGCAAGTGGAGCAAGTAGAATAAAATCTGAATAAAACCGTAATGAAAGCATTTAACCCCTCATGAGACACGTCTTCGATGCGTTCTATGCTAGTTTTTCTTTAAAACTGAATCTCTCCCTATCAGCATCTTGGTGCATCTTACAGCGCTTACAAACCTTTAAGTTCATTTTACCCTCACTTTTCAGCCTCACGTGACGGCATCTAAATGCTTTCTTGGTTAACAAACCTGCTTCTCAGTTCACAAAACTTTTTTGTCAGAAATTCGTACCATTGGCCAGCCCCAAATTTCATTAATGTTACGTCCAGCATCAGGATTGGCTCAAGTGTCCCTTACAAACATCTGATGTCGTAATCCTCAAGCGTGTAGTTGCGCAGCCACTTGAGCAAAGCACAGCAGATTAATGAAATGGTACAAGTACCCACATGACCAACGTCACTGACGACGTAATGCAGCACATACTCAAAATTTGGGACATCATGCGATTATGTAGCATGATGTTGCCTTTCATATGTGACGTGATCACCGTATAGGTCATCGCTTGGTCAATGGTGGATCGAAACCGGAGAATTAGCAATACCATTTGAGCTGCAGAAAACTAATACGCTATATTAGTTTACTAGTTTACCATGCTAATATGTAATATGCAATCAACCAAGACCGCTTGGGTAATACTAATGCGCGTCTCTCACGCTTGTTTACCCTCCACGGTGGTATCGCTTTTATGGTGCTCGACAGCTGACCCGAAGATCACGGGTTCGTCATATTTCGGTGTAGTCACATTTCGATGAAGGCGACACGCTTGGGGCCCCTTTACTTAGATTTACGAGCACGTTAAAGAACCCCTAGTGGCGTCTATTTCAGGAGCCCTGCACTTTGGGAGCACTGCTCCACATTATCATACGATGGTTTTGGGACGTAATATCCCAATAGTTTTGCCTCTCCCTGCACAGAATCGCCGTCTAGAGCATACTATCCCTCAGGCCGGCCTCTCTGCCTTTCCGTAAATAGATCTCTCGCTCTTACATACACATTAAATGTACTGCTATCTGCAAAGCAGGCTTGCGCCTTTAAGAGTTGAAAGTGTAAATACCGTAGACTTTTTTTTTGGGGGGGGGAGGGGGGGGCTTAAGGCGCTTTTTAAAACAAGATTCTTGTTTCCTTCTCTCCAGCTATGCTATCATAACTGACAGTGACGTTATGTGGCTTGGGCATGAAACTGTTTGTTTGTTTGTTTTTATTTGGTGAATATCAATACTTTACGCGTTTTGCAATTAAAGGAAAGAGCAGCGACTAAGAGCATTTTCCCTTCTCTGAAAGAACTGCGTCTCCATGGCTACTTAGATGCGCATCCGGTGCTGGTCGCGTGGCGCACTCTCGATTCCCACTGCGCCGGGGAGACAGAGATTATATGGTTTCTTCGCGCCCACTTCCTGCGTCCTTCCGCCGGCACAGAGACGAGGCGGCGACCGACCTCCCTCCCACTCGCGGCATCTGGATCTGCGAAGCGCTGTCGCCAGCCAACCGTCCAGCCAGACAGTTCCGAGATGGCGCACATGCTTGCGGGGACACGACGACACCGAGGTCTCTTTTACGTCGTCGGGGGAAATTGAGCTGCCTTCTTTGACCGACAAGCGAACGTGCCCTGCTGGTCTTGTTTTTTTTTTGTTTTTTTTTTCTCCTGCGGCGCTTCGAACCTATAGGGCCTGGTTTTCACATTAGCATTGCAGAAGTGGTGACCGCTGGAAGAGCAGCCGTAAGATATCCCGTCACGTACTCTTCCATAAAATTTACAACAACTCCCTTCTGCGTTCACTTTTAATAACCCCACCGTCATACATTTCAACTCGTACTGACCATGCGCAGAAAGTTGCCGTTCCTCGCTTCAAGACATCAACATATTCCCACTCATTCCTGCCTAAAACTTGCAAGGATTGGAACCACCTCCCACAATCAGTTGCATCCATCACCTTGCCTTGCAGTTTTAAAACATCGCTCGATAACATACTTGGTGTTGAAAATGTAAACGTTTGATTGTGTTGTTAGTTTTCTTGTATAATCTACTGGCTGTATAACATAGTTGCAGTTGCTAATAGTTGCTTTCCAGTGTTTAATAATGTTCTATTGTCTTGTATATGTATTCTTTTCTTTAACATTGTTCGTCAAGGCCCGCTCCCCTCTGCAATGCTGTAAAGCCCTGAGGGTACAATAAATGAATGAATGAATGAATGAATGAATGAATGAATGAATGAATGAATGAATGAATGAATGAATGATCGCCTCTTGTGGAATACTAGTCGGAAAACCAGTCCCTAGGTTCAGCACAGCTCAACGTATCAACTTAGAATTTATTGAAGCAATAAACATATATATGTGCGGTTAGATCAGACCATCAGCAGACATAGATTGTATCTATACAATCTATGTCTGCATAGATTTTATGAATAACTGCTTGTATACATTGCAGAATCATGTACCCATATTACTCATACCGTGTTTAATAATACTTATACACATGTTATTTCCAACTATTGTATAATGAACATGTAAACACACCCCTTATGTAATGCCCATGTCGGGCTTTTAAGGTAATAAAATGAAATGAAATGAAATTGTCTTACGGTTTGTGAACATGTGTTCACAGGAACCTCACCCCCCCCCCCCAACACACACAGAGTCATACCTTTGTCATAGACGCCGAGATTCAAACTCTCATACTCAAGCAAACACTATAACAGCTGAGCCACTACGTGTTCTACCATGGCGAGTTCATTAAACAATGGAACGCTCACATCAAAACACTGCCTCTAACTTCGCTTAAAAAGGCTGTGAGTGCGTTGGCCCGCTGGTTGAGTGCGTATGTACACCTTCTTTGCCAGGTTATTCCAAGCAGAATGCTTTAACCGTTCATAAGACACCCCGAATAATTATGACAAGGAAATCACTAATTCTAGCAACTCGAGAAATCGCACTGTAGTTGCACTTTTCGGCCACTAGATGACCTATACTTATCGGCAATGTCTTTAACAAAAGAAGGCAATCACCACGTTCAACTCTTTGATCGTGCAACAGTAATCACGAAAACTGAACGCCTATTTGAATTCAACAACATATGTGTAAGTTTAATGTTCCATCATGGAGCTTGAACGCCTTCTTGCGGTCGTTTGTACCGCACGAACTAAAAAAATAGCAATATTTATTAGTGTTCGACGTGACAAAGCCATGACACAGTTATAAAGCGCGCTGACGTAGAGGACTCCAAAAATATTGACCATCTGGTGTTTTTTTTTTTAACGTGTATTGTACTCTGTCATTTCTTCGTCCGCCTCCGCTGAAATACGGCCGTCGCAGCTGGGATCGAACCCGCTACTTCCGGGTGTGCAATCGGGCACTGCAACCACTGTACCACAGAGGCGGACAGAGCTGGACCAAGTTACAATTAGGCGTAGAGCATGCTTGCACCAGCAGCCTACGCTGCTAGTACGTGGTCCAAAAAAGAAAGTATATAAAGGATATCAACGTACCTGATTGTGATTGATCATAAAATGATTTGCTTTAAACATCTACAAGTTTCAACCATGTACACGTCTACGAAGTAAAGGGTGTTACAGTTGACAACACAAGAAAAAGTGTTTACCAGCAAGCCAAAGCTAAGCGTGCGGAGCCGGATAGTGAACCCCGGTATAATTCAACTCAGCTGCACCCAACTAGCTTTGTGACGGCGGACCACTTTGCCCGTGGTTAGTAAGCCCGAAACCCCAGGCCTCTAATTTTCATACTGGCACCCCAAAATACAGACCTCAAACCGTGCTTCGAAACCCCAAGAACTTCGACACCCGCGTTTCCTACTATACCCATACTTGGGAAAAAGTTCAGACCCCGATCCACCCACGCTATCGCCACCGTGCCCCCTCCCCTTCCTATATGCATCGTTCCGGCCCAACGTTTCTTGCCTGTACGCCTTTCAGCGGGAACGAGGGTTACGTAAACAACAGAAAAGATCGAAGCACGGAGACGGGCGATCAAAGATGGCGGCGGAAGCCTCAACTTCGCGAGCAAGCTCGGGAGAAGGGTGTGGCTGACCGTACAAGCAAAGAACGAAGATAAAGGATCACCAAATAACTGAGACCATACGTTGAGGCACGGCGAGCAAATATTTGCTCGATGCGCGGTCCTTACAACGCAGTCAGTTCAGGCCATACGCCACCCCCCCCCCCCCCCGCCCAATCATGACTCCCCCATACGCACGTGCGAGCAACAAAGGTTTGGCCATGTGTGCGAGAGAACCCTGTAAGCGGCCCCCTCCATTTTTTTATTTCTTTTTCATTGGCGGGGGGGGGGGGGGGGGGATGGTTGTGGTCTGGTCCACAAGCCATGCAAGGGTTATTTCTCTCTAGTTCCGCCTCGTTCTGTAAGAAAGTAAGGGCAGCAAACTATGCACACTGAACAACGGGGGAAAAGAATAAGATCCGATTTTAAACATCTCCACTGAAACGACTCGAAAGATCTCCGGCTACGAACCCTTTAGTAAAAAAAAATAATAATCATAAAAAATAAATTTATTACTATAGCTAATTTGAACGTTCTGACACTCCACGATAGCCTATAGTGGATATGGTGCCTGACTATACTGACCCAGAGGTCTGAAAACTGGGTCAGTTGGGCCACTTAAAGATACTGACAATGCTTTGTCCCTTTTTCTCTTGTGCCCGTGTAGTCGTGCGCTGCGTTAAAATACGTTCAAGGACCCTGAGGCCACAATATCGAATCCCGGTCGCACATTTCGGTGAAGGCAAAGTGCTCGAGTCTTGTGTGCTCCAATTTAGGTGCACCTTAAAAAAAATCCGAGGTAGCCGAAACTTCTGAGGCCTCCACTGCGGTGTCTCTTATAATCATATCGTGGCTTTCACTCATAAAACCCTAACAATTATTATTATACTAATAATAATTTCCTTCCCGCCCCTATCGCTGCTATCACTGACCTCACTTTGTTTAAAAACGCCCTCTCTAACCATTTCGCGTAAATTCGCCACCTAAGTCACGCTGTGTTTTCTCTTGTTAGTTTTTTGTGTGCGCGTGTCATTCAAAGACGCAACCATGTTGAACATTGTTGTTACAACCCTCTGCCTCTTCTTCACATCACGCAGTCTTTCTTTTCTTTTATGGTTTTCAGATCGCCATTGTGCGCATATAATTTTGATTTGCTGTATTTCCTGATTTTCTGTACGATGTATACCCACTCCTCTCCGTAATGCTTCGGCCTTGAGAGTAAATAAATGAAATGAAATGAAAGCCTGATTTAGACGCATTCTATTCCTTTCAACTGCGCCCATGCCCCATTAAGCTGTATATGCTAATACATATATGAGAATATGTATACTTTTCAGCAGAGAAGTAGCTTTAATGAGGTTCCGATAGACCTTGAAGGTTCCGAACTAGGCAGTAAAACTAAGCGCTCAAAGTCCTTACCAGTTTTTCGCGGGTAAAATTTCTTACAGATTCGCAACGAAGCACTGTGTCCTAGAATAGCACTAAACATGATGGCTCAAAGTAAGTTGTACTGAAGGTCTGTATCCGTAGCTGGGAGTTGATGTGCGCAAAAAAAAAACTGAAAAGAAAGGCATTTGTTCTTTGGTGGTTGTCTTGTCGCTGGTGTTTTTTATCTGGTGTCTTGTTGCAGGGTTAGTAGGCACAGAATATTCTTAGCAAGCAAACGTGACAAAAGGTAGCGTGGAGGTTGCGCGTCGATTCATACGGTTTCACAAAAAAAAAAAAAGCTTAAAAATCGGCGTTGTGATGTCCTTGCGCAAGCTTGGTAAGCTTGGTTTGTATATCATTTTCTTTATATAGAAGTTTCTTTCCACTGTAGAAGACATGCGAACAATCTTCCACGAAGGTCATTTTTCTACGCTCGTGAATATTCTCTACTATACGAAGTTCCTGATAGACTGGCAGCTCTGCATTTCAAGAAGGAACAGAACTCAACGACCGATCATTCTCGTGGTTTGTCACATTTTGTGAAATGGTATGTTGCCGTCGCCCTGCCGTCCATCGCAAGGCCATCAGGAGGTCGCCTGAGTCAACAGATCTGCGGCGCTACCAGAAATTCGACGCGCTACTTCAGCGACATTTCTGTTGTGACAACTTGGTGCCTCGTGTGAAATCATGTTATCCAGATATAATACAAGCATTTGTTGCAATACTTTATCCCCTTGTTATTTCAACACACAGGTGGCTGAATTCACAAATTGTTTGTTGAACAACAGGAATATCTGTCGATGCATAAGGAATTCGCAGCAAATACAAAGAAGTCCTGTTGTAACGAGAAGAATTTCTGCTGTTCCAATGGCAACTGCTGTTCCGATTTTCAACTGGGAAATTTCATCCAAAAGCGATACTGCTATATAACTGCATCGCCGCGATTCTAGTCAAAGCAGTTAAGTAATTTGTTTGCGACTTTGCTTTGCTTTGCTATCCTAGATACATGGCACGTACCCACATTGGGGGATTGGCCAAGAATGCAACGTAGAGACTGTTAAATGTTATTTTAGGTAAGCTATAAAATTTAAAACAAAAATAAAGAAATGAAATGGCAATTATACGTAAAATGTTCAATTTAACTACAAGTAATATGCTTTTGAGCCTGTATTCCAGACTGTCGTAGTAACCTGACGGGAATAATTTTGAAAACACAAGTTTTAACCTAACGAAATGACGAGGAGTTTTAAATACCTATTAGTTGTGGCCGACGCCCACTGTGGGAAATTAGACAAGAATTGAGTGGTTTTATAGAATATCACGAAAAGTTTAATTAGGGCTGGTTACGAAATAGAAATATTACAAAAACATAGAAAATGTTGGTGCTAATGAGGCGTATAAAACAAAAACAAAAAAGTTAGGGCTCTCTACTTTCTGTCACCTATATTTGTCTTCATATTTAGCGCGCACTAGGTCGCAAAAGAGATGAAAGAAGATTTAAACAAATATTTAGCTTTTCGAGGTTAGTCTGATGTCTTATCATCGCCGCTGTTTTTAGGACATTCCAGAGAACGAAGTTATTAAAACCCATATTTCAAGGTCAGTGCACACGTCGGTACCACCCTCTGTAGGGTCATCATCATCATCTACGATTCACTCACTGCGCTCCGAAAGTCTCAACAAATGCCTCTGGACCGGAGTTCCCGAGATCCTGCCCTAAGTGTCATACTCGTCGCTTCAGCCGTTTGCCCGTTCAAACTTGCGGCTAGCACAGCAACCGTTTGCGTCTGGCGACCAAAAACTCAAGACGACCGACGTTCACACCTACGTACGACAGTCGTTACCAATAGGTAACTTTTCAAGGCATTCACGTTGAAAAAAGTAGCCCCAACTTGTGGGGGTGCTGACACCCCCTGCAAAGTTGTTTGCGCTGCGTGGCGCAGGTGTCCACCGGTCGGTAGGTGGCGTTGTGCTGACGAGCAGTGATCACCACTATCATCATCGTGGTTGGTAGAGTGGTGGCGCCGGCGGTGACCCCTGGCGGAAGGCAAGCCTTGGTGGCGGGCGAGAGTTGAGCGAGGCTCTTCTGCGCGTGGCGGTTGCCGCGAACAATTGTCTCTAGCGTGGGTCCCCGGTGCGTGGCACCGCGGGCTGCGCGTCGGGGGCCCTCGTGGTAAGTCAAGCGTTGGCGACGCCACCTTGGGTGTGTTATTGTGCTTGTCATGTTTTGGAGTGTATGGTAATATTGCGTAAGGATGTCTTAGTTGGTTGATCACGATTCATGTTATAACAATTCGGTGGAAGATATCATCATTCTAAAATTAGTTAAATAAATGTATATTGTTGTTTGGTTTGTACCGACCGTGTCTACTGTGCCCGTTCTCTCTAAGAGCGTGGTGGTGGCGCTCGCCATTTTGAGATCCCGCAAACTCCAAACAAGACTTGCATGCAGGCTCAGTAGACCCTGGAGTGCGAGCTATGTACAATTAGCATATCCCGAATGAAATAGTTGCATGATCAATACGCGTCATCTTACTAAGCTTTCACAGCATTCTCGCGCTAATTGTGTCTGTCAACTTCAAAGTAGATGGAGGTGGTGCCATGTTTCTCGTCAATATACTTCTGCTGCTTACGGCACTGTCATTAGTTTTGACGAAGTAGCTTTTTTTTACCCACAACCGCGCATTGAGGTGATTAGGTTCAAATACCGGTTACATACTCTAGGTGATCGAACTCTGAGAAAACAGAAGGTCATACACTGAACCGATTAATACGCGAGATCTTGAACAAATTGCAACACAGCGTGGCTACGGCGCGGACCAATCGAGAAAGGGACAAACCGTAACGCTGTGGTTCGTCCCATATTCTCTCAGTCCGCGTCGTGGTTTCGTTGTGTTTCGTTATGCTGAAGAACTGTCACCAACTGGCCTACCTTTCAATTTTTATACTAAGCAAGTTGGCTTTTCAAGTTTCACCGCAACCGTTGGAGGAAGGAGAAGAGGATGCAGGGGAAGCAGCCGCACCCTCTAACCAACAAAAGGAGTATGAGGGGGTGAAATATCTGCCCCACACATTCTCTGTCACACCAGTCTCCTTAAAGCCCAGTGATTACTATATAGAACCTTTTCAAAATTGTAAGGCTAGCTTTTCCGCAATGCAGCATGAGCAACTAATGGCGGCTAGTCACTAACTGCAAACATGCCTGTTCAGGCTTGGATTGCTTACGCAATGACGTGGATAATTTAGAGTCGGCTCTCTTGATATAAACACGCGTAGCCGAGAAGCCACACCACATTCAACTAGGACCGCGTCTCCTCTTGAAGCACGACAGGTGCCGCCATTTCATGTGCAAATATGAGGCTAGGAATAAAGAGGATTATGAGGATGGCCTATTGGTAAAAAAAAAATTGTAGGTCAGTCTGCAAGCATATCGTAAAATTAAATCGTTGTTGTTTCTCAAGAGCGCGTATTTAGCATCATCCCACGTGGCGCCAACGTGATACGCATGGTAACGTGAGCTCACGTGTGAACGAAGAAATTGCCAAAGCGGTCGTGCTCCTTCGCACTTTTGGCTGAGCCAGCTTCTTTCGCTGTGCGGAACCAAGAAACGCCATCTTGAACATGTTGTAACTCAGCGCAGCTACGACGTGGACCAAGATAAAAGGGAACAAACCACAATGCTGGCCTTTTTTTTTGTCTTGGAACATTTACGTTTTAGCTCTGGGGCGAAAACTTGAATTTTGGCTATTGCGCATCATGCTATTCCATATAAATAGTTTTTAAGAAATGAATTAGGCAGAAAGTGTAAATTATTAAGTAAAAATATTTAGTGGCACTATAACTGTTCTTCATATAAAAGTGTAAGCAAAGAGTTCTTTCAGGTTTTCGGACTACCGTGGTGATGCGCATCTGAAAATGTAAAAGCGAGCTGCTTACAAATTTGGGGCTGAAAGCGTTAAAGATCAGTGTTACGGCCACGCAAGGTTTCCAATATAACGCTGGTCGAATGTTGTATTCCAAGAACTGTTTACTTCCGATTTTGTCTCCCCGAAAGGCCTGCGGTGAATGGAAAGGAGTGGCGTCGCGACGAAACTTTCTCCACTTAATGGAGACCCCCCCCCCCATTCCTATGTGCTTCACATTTATAGCATATATAATTACAGGGTACATATAAACTATGAGACTGTTTTGGCAGCACATATCTTTCCTAATACAATACGCCAGCTAACGCAGAGACGTGTTATACCACTAACCTAACGTTTACCATTAATTATTTATCGCATATTTTTCAGCTCCGCTAAGTAAAAGTGATCGGTCGACAATACAAGCTCATGCTGCTTTATCACGGCGCGCCCCTGTTATATTCTCTCTATCTGCAGGAGAGTACCCCAACAAGTCAATCCCAACACGAATGTTCAGAAGTAAGAAGACGAAAAAGAAAGGCGAGGCAGAGCGCAACAATATCGACGTACTACCAGTTTTTACGTCTAGCGCACCGAATGATTCTCACATTAAGCAAGTGTGCAATGTAGTTCCGGCTTATTTCGGCACACTTTTTTAATTGTTTACATAATCGATACATTGTAGCCGTTAATGCTCCCCGAAATCTCGAGGTACGCGGGATTACCGAGGCCCACGTAGATTGTCAGAAATCTTGTGAAAATTTCAGACAAAACACTATTTATTTATTTATTTATTAGAATACCCTCAGGGCCCGTAGGGCATTACAGAGGGGGTGGGTACAACATATATAACACACAAGAAAGAAAGACAAAATAAAGAAACAAGTATCAGATGCGCAAATCAGGAAGGCAACAGAAGTCAACTAAAAATGTATAAGAATTCAAGCACATACAAGACAAAGATAGATAATGGAAACTGCGTATAGTTACAAGCATTGCTGAGAAATTGCAGTCTTGAATAACAAAGGGTCTGTTATTGATACAACAGAAGAGGGAAGGTGGTTCCAATCGGCGGCTGTTTTCGGTAAGAAGGCTGCTGAAAAGAATTTGGTGCGGCAAAACGGAATGGCAACCTTATGCTGATGATCAATGCGCGATGAGTGGCAATCTAGGCAACCTCAGCAAGTAAACGGTGGAAACACACGAGAAGAAATGGAGGTTAGCCTTCTTATAGAACAGCTGCTGGCTGCCCTGTGCTGAGGAGGGAGGGTACGGGAAATAAAAGAGACCGGAAAAACTCGGCAACCCTTCGCCTATCAAGAAAATAGGAGCAACGAAGCTTGACGTGTGCGTGCCTTGTCTGCTTTTTTATTTCTCCCTTTCCTTTTTTTTCTTTCTTTCTTTCTTTCTTTGTTAAAGAACCCCAGGTGGTCGAAATTTTCCGGAGCACTCCTCAACGGCGTCTCTCATAATGTGGTGGTTTTGGGACGTTGAACCCCACACATCAATCAGTAAATCTCTTTCGTTCTCTTCCTCTCTCTATTTTGTTTTACTGCATAGCGCAATGATCCCTCATATTTTCTTCCTCTGTGCGTGCAGTTGTACCTTTATGCACGCACCCGAGCACTACACGTATTGCTTCAGCCAACAACGACGGTCACACGCCTAATACAGACGACCATGAAACGTAACAAAGTGAAATGACAAGTAATCTCAATAAAAGAAAAATTGTGTCATATGAAGGGGGTGATCTCCTGACAAGCCCACAGTCAAGCAAGCATCAGCAATTGGAAAACGATGCACACACATGCGCATTTGACCAGCGCCTCTACGGCGTTTTTTGTGTCCAACATCGCGCCGCCACGGCCTCCAGACTTGTAATAAAATCTGCTTAAGCTCTAGTTTCACCCACACGTCCATCTTCTTAAACCTCCTTGGTTTCAGTTAACTGCACTCTTGTCAGCTCGGGGCGGCTTTAAGCTCTCCCATAGTAGAGTACCCTGTGCTCTAAATTGTTACCCCCTTTTTCTACCCCCCCACCCCCCCCCCCCACGTCCATCTTTCTGTGTGCACATAGGCTATGTAAGACATATCAGGAAATAAAATTCTCTTGAACCATTCTCTGCGCCCCCGTACTGAGGGCAGAGTACTGTGTGAGGCCCACGGGACATAAGCTCTCTCATGGTAGAGTACCCTGTACTCTAAATCTTTACCCTCTTTTCCCAAACACAAAGGAGTGGCAAAGGGAGCTCTCTCGTGCAAGGGGAACGCTCCATTGTTTAGAATTTTTGTCACCAGGACCTCATCAAGTGTAAGGCCTACGGGACGGCTTCATGCTCTCCCCTAGTTGAGTACCTAGTACTCTAAGTCGTTACCCACTTTGCAGAGGTACCAAACAAAATGGTTACATATTGTCATTAGAATTCTTTCGTACGGATAAGTGGCTCACTTCGTTCGAGGCACTCTGGTCTTAGAGGATTTGGGCCATGCGTGTACGTTGGTATTCGCAGCTCTTGGTCTCATCCATCAGTTGCCTGAGGAGTTTCCAAGTGCCGCTATGGTGAAGCTGCCCATCAGCCTGGCTGCAGAGTGCAAACCACTGCTGTGGGCAGAGCTGCCTGCTGTGTCGCTCGATCTCTCGGCCGAGTTCGGCGATTTTTCGTAGCTTTCTGTTGTGACGTTGCCGCCGCCAACGCTTTTGGAGCGAGCGCCTGGCTTCGAGGAGGTGGGCTAGTCTCGGGTCCATGGTTTCGATTTCTTTGGGTGCATCGATCTCTTCTGTGGCCCCTTCTGTGGCGGCCAGCAGCTTCGCTGACCACTCGTCGATATTGTCGACTTCGCCGAGTTCTGTGTTACGGAACTTGCTTCATTCGACGAGCTTGTGCTTTGATGCTTTGCCGCAGTTCGGGTTTCCGTTGAGATGAGCCAGCGGTAATTCGATTTCGATTATGAAGTGATCGCTGCCCAGGTTGACTCCCGTATTCCTCCACTTCGCGGTCTTCGGGCAGCATCGCAAAGGTGAGGTCCGGATTTGTATCTCAGGCAGCTGATGTTCCTATCCTTGATGGGTGGGCTGAATTGGTCAGTAACGTGAACTCGGCTTCGCCGGCGTCTTCAAGAAGGTCCCTTCCCTTGGACGTGGTGGTCGTGTAGCCGAGCTCTCGATGTTGGGCGTTGAAATCGCCGCTTATAGCGGCAGCGTCTCCTCTCTTGACCAGGTCTTTCTGTGCTTGTGATGTGGCGCTCTTGATCTTATGGAAGAGAGTCTTGAATTTCCGCTTTCCATGTCTTGGATCGCTATAGATGTTAGCGATGAAGACGGTGGTCGATGTCTTCTTCTTACTTTCACCCCGGCCTCCTCGTTCTTTGCCGCTAATCGCTAGCTCGGTGACGCACAGCTCGATGGCGGTGTCCCTGATGCCCAGGAACTTGGTGTTTCACGTAAGCGATGCCTTTCCGGATGAACGTGCGCACGCCCTGCGCCGCGCCCTTCCCGCATGTGCGAGTGGATGGGGGGCAGGCGTGTGCCCGATACCCTGGCAGCGTCGGCGTGTCTTCGGTGTGGGTTTCTTGGACCGCTATCACGTCCGGGCGAGCCGTCGGTTCCAGCGATCTCAAGTACTGCTGTAGGATTGCTTTTCGGCACCGGAACCCGTTGGCGTTCCAGTGCCAGATATTGATCTTATTGTGGCTGTCCATTATGAGGGAGAGCCTTTTGTGTTTGTCGATATTGATGCACCGCTTCACCAATTAGCGGCTGCAGCTTCTCGGGGCTCAGGGCCCTCTCTAGCGCTTGCTCGATTTGGAGCTGAATCGTTTGCGCAAGTTGTTATTGGATGACTTGGGCGCGTTCCGTGAGGATCCTCTGCTCGAGGCCCTCAAAGCTCTTGCCCATTTCTTTATAGCTCTCGCGTTCCGACCAATCTTCTTACTGAGACTCCCGTAGCCGAGAGGTATGGTCCTGTCTCCGTTGTTGGTAGCTGCCACCGAGATGACCGAGGCGCTATCATCTTCTTCCTCGTTGCTTTCGCTTGCGCTTTCTAGTTCACCGCTCGTGAAGTGGGCGAAGAGGAGATGTTCAAGCGACTCAATGAGCGCTACCTCCCCATCACCAGTCGCGAAGACCACCCAGACTACGCCGGCCAGCCGAACCCCCACCTCGACTGAGATCTAGAGGAATGGGAAGTGAGGCATGCGGCGCAGGACCCGAACTGTCGTTCGGCAGCCGGACCCGACAGAGTTACTAACAAAACTCTACGCAGCCTCAGCGACTCAGCTATCACATCGATGACACGCTACTACAACGAATGCTAACGTAACGGCAAGCTGCCCAAGGCCTGGAAGACAGCAAAGACGATCCAGCTGCGAAAACCAAACAAGCCATCGGGCATAGAGGGCCTGCGTCCCATCTCGCTCACGTCCTGCGTGGGCAAGGTGCTGGAGCACGTCCTTAACACCTGGTGGAACCGTTACCTGGAGGCGCACAATGTCTACCCGGACTCGATGCTTGGCTTCCGGGCCAAGTTGGGAACGCAAGACGCCATGCTCCTGATCCAACGAGAAGTCCTTGACCCACCGGGCGGGACTCCGAAGAATGACAACTGAGAGATCTTGGGCCTGAACCTGCAGAGCGCCTTCGACAACGTTAGACACTCGGCGGTCCTGGCTCAGGTGTCCCGCCTGCGGCTGGGCGCAAGATCGTACAACTACATCAGAGCATTCCTCTCTCGCCGCCCGGCCAGGCTGGAGGTGGGAGGAACGAAGCTCGAAGAACGAGAGGTGGGCAGTGTCGGGACCCCACAGGGCTCGGTCATCCCCCGTTCTTGTTTAACACCGTCATTATTGAGGTGGCCAGGAGTCTGGAGGTGCTAGGCCCAGGGATCCGACACTGCCTCTACGCCGACGACGTAACCATCTGTGCCACGGGTGGAAGTGACGGAGACATCGAAGCGGGTCTGCAGGCGGCGGTGGACGCCGTGGAATCCACGCTCTCGGGCACGGGCTTGCGGTGTTCGCCACAAAAATCACAGCTACTCATCCTGCCACCACATGGGAGGCACAGAAAAAAGGCAAGCCAAGAGGGGGCCGAGAACATCATCGTGCGTGCCAGTGACGGTATGCCGATTCCGCACGTCCCGGAGCTTCGATTCCTGGGAATGTTCGTGGACGGCACCCAAACCAACGCCACGGTGGTCAAGAACGTCACAACCAAGATGGGCGTCGCAGCGCGCCTGGTCAAGCGAGTGTCGTCCCGCTACCGGGGCATGAAAGAGACGGGGCTCCTGCGTCTGTTGCAGGATTTCGTTATAAGCCACGCGGCATATGCGGGGGCCTTCCACCGCTGGACCAGCGCGTAACGAGCAAAGATCGACGACGCCATCCGGAAGGCGTACGCGGGGGCTCTTGGGCTCCTACCATGCACAAATACAATGGCCTTGCTGTGTCCGGGAGCACACAACACGCTCTCAGAGATCAGCGAGGCCCAGAGAGCTTTGCAGCTGAGCCGCCTGAACAACACAGCCGCGGGCAGAAGATTACTCGATCGGGTGGGATTACTACCTCCAGGAGAACGCCCGGGAGCAGGGCCGGACTGGGAGCTAGAAGAACAAGTCCCCCTGAGCAACGAGGCAGCGAGGAAGATCATTGTCTACCCGCTGCCAAAGAACACGGACCCGGAAAGTGGTGCTGGCAGGCGTGCAGCGAGAGCAGCGGCGCTGGCCTGTCAACATCAGAGAGACGAGGGCGCAGTCTACGTGGACGCCGCAAGGTATCTGGGAATATGCAATGCTTTCGCAGCGGTGGTGGTCAGCGCCACTACCGGTAAACTACTAACAGCAAGCACCATGCGCGCCCGAACAGCCGGCCAGGCAGAGGAGGTGGCGATAGCCCTGGCCACAAGTAGGCCGGACACGCGCACGGTGCTAAGCGTCTCAAAGCAGGCAATCAAGAATTTTGCCCGAGGCATGGTCTGGCGGGGCACGGAGCGGCTAGTGAGGTCCATCGCGGCTTCGCGGGCTGCTCGCGGCGCCGCTGCAGGACCAACCATCGCCCTCAAATGGTTCCCAGCCCACATGGGACGACAACTGGCTCCCGACGTCGAGAACCGCAACGAGGAGGCGGACGCTGTGGCCCGTGATCTCATCACGTGCCGGACCGCGGCAGCCCATCTCCCCTAAACCAGCGGTGAAGAATGTGAAGAAGACTCGATCCCCTCACCGACTAGGGAGGGATCCTGGCGGCATACAGAGAGGCCAAGAGAGCCTTTCCGCCCCCGCATCGTGAACTGTGACGTGTGGAAGCAGTGAAGCTCCGACAATTGGCGGAGCTTCACTGCGGGAATCAGTAACTGATATGCTAAATTCATGCAATTTAGAATCACTGGAAATTTGAAGACGGAAACAAAAAACTTAAAAACATTATTTCGTATAATCCAAGGGATATTCAAAATACCTAAAGACGAGTACATACGCCTTCCCGGAAAACGTAGCACTAGATTGAATCATGATGCCCCCATTGAACCTTTTAGCACTCGCACTGACATCTTTCGGTGGTCGTTTTTCCCGGATGCTATAGAACAATGGAATTCTTTACTTCAACATGTTATTAATAGTACCGATGTGCAAACTTTTGACACAGAAATTGATGCTTATTTTGGTAATGGTTGAAGTACTGCCCATTCTGTTTTCCTGTGTTTATTGCTTAGTGGTTTTTTTAGGTGTTCTGTTTGTACTCATATTGTACTCCCTCCCTGTTATGACCCTCAAGTGAGGGTTGACAGTATTATTAAATAAAATTGCAAACAGAATGCGTGCTAACGCCAGCATTGGCCCCGCACGTATGCCCCGACATGTTTGTGGACGCAAAGTGTAGCGTGTGCGAGCGTGAACTAGCCACCCTCCGCCATATCATGTGGGGTGGGTGTAACAGTGCTGTGAACTATGGGAACGGGCAGTGCCAGGACGCCACGTATCCCGAAGAGGTGGGAGCATAGATACACTCCTAAGACTCAACGACGCAACGAAAGGCCATCCAGCGGCATGAGGAGGCCCTGGCAAAGCAGAGGAGAAAGGGAGCCGACGCCCCGGACAACGGGAGCGGAGGAGCCCGAGTATCCAACGCCTAGCCGGAGCACAACGTCCTCAAGATCTAGGCCCTGGGACTATAGGACTCTATTAGCCATAGTCTTCAGATAGGGAATACCCGCGCCCTGCGTGGCCGGGGTCTTCCCGCACGCCGGATGCGTAAATAAATGTTGTTTCTCTCTCTCTCTCCCTCTCTCTGTGTGGTCTTAGATAGAGTTCGTGACGAGTTGGCGAAAATGTGCATGGGTGGGCAGTGTATTGATGTCGGCATGGTGGACTGCCATGTATTTTTTTTCCAAATACTCTTAGGGCCGAGCAACATAACAGTATCATAAGGTGCTCCACCGTCTTCATTAAGTGGTGAAATCTGATCCTGTAGGCATTTAGCGGTAATTTTTCTATAGTTCTTTGCAGAATGTCCCAGAAGAACACACCTTGCCAAGAATCCAGAAAAACATGTTCGATGGTTTCAGAAAATGATTGACGTCTCAAAACCGCAATATGATAATGAGGGACACCCTAGTGGGGGGCTCCGGAAATTTCCACCACCTGGTGTGATTTAAAGTTGTGGGGTCTCGAATCGGTGAGCGAGCGCCACGCCGCGCTCTTGGAGTGAAAGGACACAACAGGCGCGGTCGGTACAAACCAAACAACAATACACATTTATTTAACTAATTTAGACGACGATATCATCCGCCGAACTATGCCGAATCGATACATCAATCGTGATCATACGCTTAACAACCTTACACAATACTACAAACATGACAAACGCAATCACACAACAAACACACAATAATAATAACATGACAAACACAATAACACACCTAAGGCAGCGTCGCCAACGCTTGATCTACCACGAGGGCCCCCCTGCATACAGCCCGCGGTGCCACGCGCCGAGGACCCACGCTAGAGGCAACCATTCGCGGCAACCGCCACGCGCAGAAGAGACTCGCTCAACTCTCGTCCGCCACCAAGGCTTGCTTTCCGCCAGAGGTCACCGCCGGCGCTACCACTGTAACAGCCATGATGATGATAGTGGTGCTCAATGCGAATACAACGCCACCTACCGCCCGGTGGCTGTAACCCTAAGTGCAGCTTTAGGGCGAGACACGTGCGCCACGCAGCGCAAACAACTTTACAGGGGGTGTCAGCACCCCCACAAAGTGCACTGACATTGCACAATACACAGGCAACTACCATTTCGCCTCCACAGGAATGTGGCCGCCGCTGAAGCAATCGAACTAGCGAGCTCCCGCTGGGCAGCTGAGTACCGTGACCATTACGCCACCACGGCGGACTCGCTCGAGAACTAGAAAACTACAAAAAAAATGGGTGAAGAAGAAAGCAGGAAACGAGAATATGGGGCTGTTAGAAATTTCTCTCTAAAGCTTACAGTACAGCGCAAGGCTCATTTATAGGTTTTATGACCCAGTAAGGCGGACATAGTTAAAGACCTAGCAATGAGATCGAAGGAATCTTGGCCGAGCGATTAGCTGGCAATTTATTTTTTTTAAACTACCATTCTCACTCAATATATCTTGGACATTATCGCCCGAAAAACGGTAGGAGAGGGACGATGGAAGCTTGCGACGAAAAATTTGTAAACTAGGGTAGTTCTGTTCTAGCCTTGAGGAAAACAGTTCTGCTTGTCGGAACGTCGTCTTGAGCACAAAAACCCTGTTCACGGATTTTTCATTGCACATGGTCGCGTTCACCTGACAAAGTAGGTATTGGTAGAAGTGGAAGTTCTATCGGTGCACTCGGTGCTTGTGTTTATTGGTTGATTTTCTGTCCCAGAGCAGTTACCAGAAGCCCATGATTTACAAGGACGCGACTGGCGAGATTCCTCGAGAAATTTGCGCGACAAACCTGTGGGTGGAGCTGGCATTTTGTTCTTGAGTTTTAACCAAGTACAGTGCTTTGTTGCGGGAGTCGTTGTATACGTCATTTAAATGATTTCATCTTGGCAGGGAGCTTTTCACGAAAAGGTGCTCTAAATGCCGAGAGCTTCCTGGATGGGATCATGAAGTTCTGAAAGAACGTGCCTCACCCCCGTATTTTAGAACGTTCCTTCACTCAACGCTTCACCTTCACTTGAGAAAGCCGTCTCTAGGCACGGTAAGTCATTGCATATCAGCGATAATCTGCTGCGATTGTTGGGTGGCGCAGCGTCATTTTGAGCCGGGCTGCGCCGCAGTGTGAAAGCAGAGTCGAGGAGCCTTTGTGAATACGGGGGTTACTATGTAGAAAAGTTCCTGATGACTGCATACAGCCTCCGGATACGCCTGCTCCGCTCCTGAGTGTGTCCAACTTTCTACTGCACGCACACAAACACATGCACGCACACAATCAGCAAGCCGCTGGGAAAAGAACGTCATCAACTTGTCCCTTCCCCCTCCACCAATGCAAAATACTGCTCACGTCCATGCCATGCTCCATCGCGAGACCTATGCGACCGGTGCTTTTCGTCCCAATGGAACATTTTCTCGTTTTCCGACCAGAAAAAAAAAAAAGCGTGACCCATCTCTAACGATGCTTTGTCGCTGCCTGAACAATGTAGGAACGGTGCGGGGCTGTACATCGACGGTTGCCTGTACAACGGTCGCACTGAGCACTGCGACACCTTCGGCAACAGCTCTCTGGCGTCAAGCAAAGACTTTGTCGTCCGGATCGTAGAAGTCATCACCTTTTTGCGATTGCTCACGCGGCGACGAACTCTACCGCGACTGATTCGATCGCACTCTTGATCCTGCAGGTACACCTTCTATGTCATCAATCCCCCTAAGACGTTCAAATATCACTGTTGCGATCTCGTTCACCAGTTTGGCGGTTCGCACCAGGAGAGGTGCCAGTACCACAGCCGCTAGATGAAAAAGCCTGCGCTTTGTCATTCAGCGGCTGTGCCAGTACTCCGGAAGGGGGGGGGGGGGGGGGTGCTCAATACAAGCGAGTTCCTTCAGGGCAACAGGGAGGCTGGGAACATATGCGCTGTGTGCTTAACTATGTTTACTCTTCAGCCTCCATACAAAGTTTCAGGAAATTCTGCCGAGCCATTGTCGCCAAAATACGAAAAACCACTAACATCTGCGACATCACGTGGCAGGCTTATGGTGCGAAATTTAAAAATGAACCTCTAGCTTTTACCTTTACCTCTAACAATATAAATACGATTAAAATTGAGGGTATTACAGTTCTCGGATTACAATCTATGAATATCAACCGATTCATTTATGAATACCGACCGATTGATTCATTGTTTCAGTTTTGTGTTTCTTTTTCAAGTAATGAATCTGTGCTTACAAGTCAACAGCACTACCAAGTAATATTCTTCAAAAGAAACAGACCAACAGGTGCAATGATGTCATAAACTTTATTCGTAAATCATCTCTCTTGACAGAAGTACAAGCAACACAAGTGCAAGTCACATCAGGTTGCACACTGCTTCCTCGTCACACATGCACACGGAGGAAGGCTTCCACAACCATCTTTTGACAGTCATACAGAAGGTTTTTTGTTTTGTTTTCTTTTGTTGAGCGTTCAGCAACACATCCGAGGCGAGTCACCGGCTTACACAGTGTCGCCTCTGCCGACTACATGATGAGGGACGCCGTTTTCTGCACCAGTCCGCGCTCAATGCCAAAAGAAAACGCAGGAGTCATGTGTTAACACACAAAAACTTCCAAGATGCATGCGCAGAAGCAAGTTGTTCTGGAACAGTGGGCTATTCGCTCTCTCCATGGGAATATTAATCATGCTAACATCTTTACCATGAGCACCAGAGTTAATACCGTGCATCTGACATGAGAAAGTTTTTGAAAGTGGTGTACTCAAAGTCAGTTCATATTGTCGGGGCACCAAAGGAAAAGGAACATTCTCTTTAGCACAAGCGAAACTACTCTTTGACAATGTTAAAAGCACAAGAAGACAGGCTACATTGTGTTTTGAAGATGCAAGCCGTTAAAGATGACTAGTTGCAGTAAATTTCGTAAAAAAAAAATGTTAACATCAGCAGACATACTTGACATCTGGGATACCAGGCCAACATCGAGGCACTAGCACCACTCTGGCAATATTAGCCTATGACTGTCAATTTGACAAAATTGCTTTCAAAGAATATAATCTACATTGATACAGTGTTTTAACCTGATTTTCCTTTAACCACCACTGCATATTCCTACTCACACCTGCTGTTAAATCTTGCAAATTAAGGCGCCCCAGTGATGTTCGCATGATCGTACTGGCCTGCTTGCTACGAGACTTATTCCAATAGGAAGCTTCATTTCCAACAAAGATTATTCCATTTTCGAAGAAAACACTGCTCTGGAGAGCACGTGTACATGGGCAAGTGAAGTTTTGGCAACCTTAAGCCAACCTTAACCAGGAAAGAGCTGGAGCTTTTGGAATTACAGACACTAGGCCGAAATTCTTAACATCAAAGAAATACAGAAGATTGATCGCCAGCTACCAGGTATGCTACTGCTTTTCTCGAGAGCTGCTTATAAACATGCCATTTCATCCAATCATCATACATAGGAAAACACGTGAAGTTTCGGAAGCATGTGGATGTCTGGGTAGCCAGGTGTGGCTACTTTGCGCAAATTTGGCAACTTTTCAAGGCCGGTGGCGGCAGAAGAAAACAGTATTGGCTACTTTTTGGCTAGTTTCATGCAGCCCGAATATAAACAAATTAGCAATATGCTGTAAGTGAATAGTGATGAAGAAACTTTGATTGATTGATTGATTGATATGTGAGGTTTAACGTCCCAAAACCACCATAAGATTATGAGAGACGCCGTAGGGGAAGGCTCTGAAAATTTCAACCATCTGGGGTTCTTGAATGTGCGCCCAAATCTGAGCACACAGGCCTATAAAATTTCCGCCTCCATCGGAAATGCAGCCGGGATTACGCAGAAACTTTGTCATCCTACACGAAGTGGTTGGTAAAGTCAACAATGTATGTTGTTATCTCCGAGTATCACTTTGAAGGGTTCTTGCTGTAGTAGTTAACCACAAAGATGGTATATAATTTAGTCATTTGATTATAAGCACCGTAATCATTTTCACATATGCACGGCTACTTCGGGCTACTTTTACTGACTTTGGCTCAAGTTGACTACTTTTTGATTGGTTTTTCTAATTTCCTGGCTAATTTGGTTGATTCTGCCTTACAAGCCTGCTGGATGTAACATCCTTGTTGCAATATTGGTAAACTCACAGCTACAACTGGCAAATGACTGGCTAATACAACAGAAACACGCACACACCGAATTTCATTTTACTGAAGACTATGATTTTTGGGATGGCGACGGCCATAATTTCCTATCAAATTGTTGTTCCTTCGAGAGTTCGTTTTTCCTGGCTGAGCACCTTACATAGCGCAGTCACATAAACAAGGGGGCACTTTTCTGTGCCAGAAAATGAAAGCTCTGCATGACATCATTCCAATTCTCTAGTGTGCTTCAATTCTAGGATGCCAATCCAGCAGTTGAATTTTGACATGATGGGAGGCAGCATTTCAAAAAGACTGAAAATAGTGTGGCATTGCTCTCATTTAGCATCAATCTAATGATTGGCACCCCTCCCTCTTTTTTATTGTTAAAGAAGTTTTCAATTTTACAATTTCTCATGTAACTGTCTCCAAAGCCTTTCCACAGATTCTGTTTTAACTGCAATAAATGAAAGTGCCCAATTGTGATGACAGTGAAAACGACAGCTTACTTTAGTGTCACATATTACCTTGGGTGCCGTTAGTAATCTACCTAGAATGCTGCTTACTGTATAACCTGATGACCTTGTGTCCTTGTGATGAGTATTAGCAGGTTTCGGGGCTTGCCGACAATACACAAATTGATCACGTCTCTAAACTTTTTGAAATAATTTCCTGAACCTCCTCCATAAAGTGCCACAAATTCCCAATTCAGTTCTATTGAAATCGCTGGCAGAGAAAAATAGCATGTCAACTCTGGTTGATGCAGCCTGCTGACATCGCAAAGAGAACAACATGGATGCGCAGCTGGGTTTCGAGGACCGACGACACTTTTCGGGCATGCTACGCCCCCCAAATCATACAGCTACTTCCAAAAACTCTCTCAGATCAATGCTGTTCCTGTATCTAGGCCATTGCTTTCTCAGACACTCAAGCAATAGCTTAGGGTGCTGTGTGGCCTAAGATTCACCACAATGCACATGAAGGTCATCACCATAATTTTTTTTTTTTTTTCAGACACTTCACTGCGAGTGCCTTTTGGCGATGCGCAACACCGGTCCTGCAGTGTTGCACGACGGATAGAGCGATGAGGGTAGGAGATAGCGAAACAATCTCCTGCTTTTTCTCTCAGCTTCGTTCGAGGGGTGTTGCAAGAGAGAAAAATGAAGAAATACCATCGGCAGCGAGTCACAAATAGGAAACGTGAAAGCAAAACATCTGTGCCATTGCATCGCCGAAGTAAACCTAGGTGCGCAGCCAATGTAAGCTCATCACTGATCCCCTGCGGCGATAAAGGCCAGCTTCAACAAAACTTTCGCACCGTATAAAAAGCATGTTTTAACATACTGAGGTGCAGAGAAGCTTGTGTCGAAAATTCTTGCTCTGAAAGCAGACGCATCCCAACAAGCTTTTCTAACAACCTGGTTTTCGACGACAAAACTGGAGACGTAAAAAAAACACTACTACTGTGATGCGTGATGCGTGACCCCAGCGTGAAGGCGTGGCTCAACGGCATTTTGTCAGGCAAGACAGGCAAGACAGGCAAGACCTGAATATATCGGACACGATCTACCCGGAATTTTGCTGTAGTGACAGACATCATGCGCGGGCACTGCCCACTTAGGCCATCGCTGCAGGTTGCCCACAAGAATGTTACACGATGAGCCTGGTTACCTTGTTGAGAACGCTTCACTAGTACCGTGCTCCTCAGTAGTAACGAGTTTAATTGAAGTGAAATTTGGTTGCAACCAACCTTTAACCGTCACTGGCTCAGTGTGAGGCTTGCAGAGGCCCATTTTTAACGGTGGCTACTGGGATCGTTCGAATACTGCTGCAACTCCGACTTGACTTCTCTTCCCCCCTCCATTTGCGCAAACCGGCACTCTCGCGCCCGACCAGTGACGGGCAGTGCCCCCGGGGGAAATGCGCCGACGCCCAGTTTTTTTACCATTTCAGTCTCTCGGAAGTGTCTTTCCTACTAGAGTATGGCACCTGGCCAGAAATTATGTACAGTAACTGTATATGCCATATTTATAATATATATAATATTTATATTTATATGTATGTATACATACACAATCCTAGATGCCCACTCCCGTGTTGAAGGGGAGGGCAAACAGAAGCACACGCGGTACAAAAGAAAAATATTGGACACGCAGAGCGTGCGGCAGATAACGGCCCGACAACTCCAAAGGGAGTGAACTCCGCGTGACACACACTGTGGGAACTGCGGAAGCAGGATGAAGGCAACGATATGAAATGTCGTGGAAAAAAATTGGAACCGGGCGTGGCACTTCTTTGACAAAACCTAGAGGGTTTTCTGCTACTTGGATATTATTCTGCACATCCGACCCATGGAGCCCGCAAGGACGACGGAGTCCATAAATAAGAATAGGTGCACAAGCGATGCACGTGCGCCTCATTTCACGCGAAACACGATGACAGGGTCGTCTTCCTTTTCTTTCAAGAAAGCCTCGCTTTCGAGTGCAGGGTGAACACAGAAAGCGCAGCAGGTCACTATCATCAATTTCACTGGCACGCACACAAACATACGGCACCGTAGAGTCCGAGTTGACGTTCAGCTCAGCGCAATACTATACACTGCTAAAGTGCAACAAACTACACATCATTCTTTCTGAGCCGGCCTAACGTGTAGTTCATTCTCAACAATTCTAATTCGGCGCAGCTACGCAAGAACCAAGCCACTAGGTTCGTTGAAATGGTTAAAACATAAACAAAAAAAGCCCGCCCCCGAGGGAAGGCACTCTTTTAAAAAAACTGTGAAAAGCAAGTTTCTGCTGTTTTTTTTTTCTTCTTTACATGATTATATGGAGGCTAATACCATGAAAAGAAAGTAAACAGAGGAGGCAAAGGCTTCGAGAAGAAACAAAAAAAGGTGAGCCTGGAAGACTGCCTACGATCACATGCACTCCACAGATAAACCCCTTTCTAAGACATGCACGCGCACACGGCACTGATCAACAGATCATAGACTAAGGCACGTAAAACTGCAAGTTTTCACACATCTCTAAAAAAAAAAAAAGTCTGCGCGCCAAATTTGCAATTACAGCGCAACGATGGGCGCAATCGATCGGCAATGTATCAAAGGGGAGATGGGAGGCATCCACACACTAAGAAAGGAAGATGAGGGGCGCCAAGTTGCACGCCAGGATCCCCAACGATGGCCACATGCTTCGGCTTCGCTTTTCGCAGGACGAAGTGACTGGGTGGAGAGTTCCACCATTGCTGCACTGCCCGTGCAGGTGTATCCACACGGCAAACAACTGCACAAACTACTAATCTGCACGAATCCCATAGCTCATTTGGCTGTTGACGACAGCGTTGAGGAGATGGACGAAATGGGCGGGTGCCATCATGCGCATCGCCCCGGTCAAGTAGTGGTCATGACTTGACAACAATATCTGGGGTTTAACGTCCCAAAACCACTATACGATTATGTGGGACAGCATAGTTGAGGGCTCCGGAGCTTTCGACCATCTAATATTTTTTAACATGCACTGACATCGCAACACGTCTCTACCATTTCACCTCCACCGAAATGCAACCGCCACGGCTGTAATCCAACTCGCGACCTTCGGTTCAGCAGCCGAGCGCCATATCCTACGCCACCACAGCGAACTTGTTTCAGAAACAAGTCGTCACGCTTTGTTTGGCTAGACTGTTCCTCAGACTTGCTTTAGATCTGCATTTCCACACATTGACGGCAAGGCACTCACACCATTTGCCCCGTGTAAGAGACCTCTTTTCAAGTTACTGAGCTTTGTGAATACTAAGAAAGATTGCAACGGCCATACGATGTCTCTCGTGTTTGCCCATCTAGACATCCACTTTTTTTTTAATTTCCTGTGCTGCCCTCTATCATTTCGGTGGGGGCGGCGACAACTGGTTTCGCCAGAACGAAAGGCTCCAAGAACGAAAGAAGTTTCACAAATTTTCTGCTAGGGGAAGAGAGCATGCACCATGGCATCGTGAAAGAGGCAGATCATTAATGTTTGCACATTCCGAATGCTTTGTATTGATAATGCTACAACCTAAATTTCTGTAAAACTGAAACTTGGCAATTAACCACATACAGGATATTTTCCCTTTTGAATACACAAATACTTGCTTTCTTGCTTTTAAGAGGACATACATTGTAGCGAGGCATGCAAACATCTTGATCTGAATCTTTCTTGTTTCAATTCACGACTACCAATGTGCTTGTCTACGTGAAGCGTGGATAAGACGCTGTAAACAACGATCAGTGATGTGCTGTCGGTCGTTGCACACTTCGGCAGGAAAAAAAACAAATGCCCCCACTTCCCTGAAGGGAATCTTGAGGAAACCTGAATGCATTGCGTAGTGTCGAAAACGGCGTTTCGCACCTGAGAACCCAGCGTTAGAAGAATAATGTTTTCTGTTTTTTCTTACACCGGGCAGCCGATAGCGCCGTACGCCGCAAGCGGCGTTTTTCTGTCGCGAGAAATGTGGCTTCCCTTTCTAGCTCTAGCAGCTAGCGTGCACGGTTGAAAAATACTACTACAAGGTAAACAAAGCAAACAGCGTTCTCGGCTCGGCGTTTCACAGCGGCTCTCGTGCACACATTTCAGGATGTTCTTGAGAGGCGCCCAGCCAGCGAACGGTCGAGAGTGAGGCGCAAGTGGACGGGAAAGTGGGGAGCAGGGAGGAGAGAGAGCGATCGGCAAGAGACATGGTGGGGGCTCCGGTTGCTAGAGATGCGTGCGCCCGCAACTGTTGCTATGGGAGAGGGCGGTGGACGGATCCCGACAAACGCCTGACATAGTCCGATTAAGAAATGCATTCGCATTTAAAAAGAAATTGTTCCGTCGTGTGGATGAACCGTACAACAGCCAGAAGCGATGACAAAGAAAATAAGAAAGAAGAGCACCCACACATCGTAAACAAAATAAAAACGCATCAACTGAGCAAGTGACAACGATGAAGAAAAGGATTGCATGCCCGCAAACACATACACTCGCACATGCAGTTGTCTCGCGATAAAAAAAGATCGCCGTTTGTCAAGAACGACATCGTCGCCAACACCGGGGGAAGCAATACGGCAGGCGATGACCCAAGAAACAAACAAAATACAGGAAACAACCAACAGTGGCACCTACAGAAAAATAAAAGGTCCTGTCGTGCCCGGCAACGTCAACAAAGAACTTTGGTTGCGACAAGGGTGGACGAAAGGCGATGCAGAGTAGGAGATAAAAATATGAGGATGGTCTTCAAGGAAGGTCGTGCACTAATAAAAAACAAAAAACAAAGGGTGGGAGGGAAGGGAAACGACAAGCTTTGATGAGGCCATGGATTGGCACGTGACAGAAAATCGTTCCCGCCGTGCTTCCAGCACGAGTCGCAAGCCGTGGTGGTGCCTAGAATGGAGGCATGCCATCTGCAACAGAAAACCAACACGGCGACAGTTAAACTAGAGTTAGCCGAAGTCTAACCTTGATGTAACAAACTCGCATAGCAAGCAGTCTACGTGCACTGGCACTGTGGCGGGAAAAAGGAAACGTCCTTATAAATCGAGAGGTTACAGCAGCCACCATTACAGTCAAGCCAGGAAGACGTGGCTGTACGTTAAATGTGCTACAAGTAGGACATAACTTATCACATCTGTTTCACTCACATTTCTCATCTTGCACAGTTGACCGTACAAAGCCGAAAACTATTGGACATATTATCAGGTTTTTGATAACGACCAGACAATACCACCCCAAAAATAATAAACAGGACTCTTTGGTTAGCGCATTTACACCCTTGCAGGTCGACCCATTTTACCCAACTTCAAGACCTGAAGTCAGGGGGGGGTTGATTTGCAGTCAAAGCCAGAACTAGAGGCGTTTTGAAACTAGAGGCCCTTGAAGTGGCTTATACCAGAACGCGAGGCACACATGTAGGTG
The DNA here is from genome assembly GCF_043290135.1 of Rhipicephalus microplus. NCBI lineage: Eukaryota > Metazoa > Arthropoda > Arachnida > Ixodida > Ixodidae > Rhipicephalus > Rhipicephalus microplus. The sequence continues at coordinate 197,490,557 of NC_134705.1, read as the reverse complement.
CAACATATTGACACCTTGGTGACAAAGGTGTCTAATTTTGTAGTGCTGCCACAGTGAGTGTTCAGTTTAAAATTGGTCTTGTTGCACACATTTTGGCATCTCTGTTATGGTTTCCACGCACGCACCGCATTTAACTTATTTGTTGATTTCTGCAATTAAAGTTTAAATTACACTCAAACCTCGTTATAATGTAACGGGATATAACGAAAAAATTCCCTTAGAAAGCTCCATTGAGAACCATGCATCTTAAACATCGTTGTAATGAAGTAAAATTGACCGGTAAATGGATATAAGGAACTACATTAGTCTATAAAATAGTCCACAAAAAACACAATTGTTGTGTGTTAAGTATATCGTTTTCTGCGGAGTTTGACCCTCATTAGGCACTGCTCTTTCAAAACTCCTGCGCCGACTTTACAGACGCGCTACGCGCGGCCGTTAGAACCGTCATCTTCACCGAGCCAGCGGAGAGGATTGAGGAAATGCTCAGCGAGTCACATGACCGAGAAGCGATGCCGCTGTGCAAAGCGATTTCCTTCTCACTTAAGAACACACGATGGGGGAAGCTTCAGAAGACTTACATTCATTCACAAATCATTGAAGTAATCGGTGGCGTCTGCACATGTTTCCCTTGCAGCGAATCAATCAATTTCACACACAGTTTGCAAAGCATAGTAGCGCGCAGCTACGTCCAGCACCAACGCTCTCTAAAGACGACAGCAACAACTGCGTCTCTGCTGCTACCCTCTGCACAGAACACCTCCGCCTTCTGCACCGAGAAAGGAGGAGCGTCTCCATGCAAAGAAAAGCAGATCAGCATTAGAGAGGGAGCCAACTCTTCGCGACAGCTTTTGCACAGCCTTGAAAGCATGGTGTTTCTTTAAGAAACTCTAAGCTTGAAAGGAGAAGGGTCTCTACGTGCAGAGACAGAAAAAGGGAGAAGCATGGCACAGGCGCATTGCAAATCGGCATTTGAGAGCGAACAAACAATCCTCTAGTCTTTCCTTTTCTTCTTTTCCTTCTTCGCGCGCAGCGTTGAGAGGTGCCGCCACGGGATTGGGCATGGTGTTGAGAACATTCTCGGAGCGCGGTATGTTCAAATTAATCGTCGCAAGTTTGAATTACAGGGCGTTTTCGCCCATTGGAATGCACATAGCTTTGACGGGACCACAGCGCGAGTTCGAATCAACCAGAAGTTCGAATTAAGCGTTTTCAAATTAATGAGATTCGACTGTGTTTACTTTCCGTCGCTTGCGTGGTCGCGTAGCGGTACATCGGGCCACAAGGCAGTTTCCTTCTTTGCATGCTTATAGGTGCGCGCCCATCTGAGCATACATTGCCACAAACTCTTATAATGGATATAACGAAATAATTGTGGCTCCCCTTCAACTTCATTACAACGAGGTTTGAGTGTAGTCCTTTTTCATTCTGCAGTCTTCTGTTCCCGTATAGGTTACATTTTCGATCGTTCTTCACCTCCTTCGATCACGCATCAAACAGCACAGCTTCAGACATTGCTGTAAGCAAACATTCGCAACAGCACTCGCACACAAATGACACGCGGTATTATACGAAAGCGTGCAGATGTGGGCTCAGAAGCAGCCCTTACCAGAACCTCCAAGGGCATGTTCGGTGACGCTGAGGCAGAGGGACTCCAGCCGGTTGTTCAGGTCCGGGTCGTTTGCCGAAGTGTCAGCTTGCATGCGCCCTGCACGTGTGAAGCTTCCCGTCAAATCCGAAGCCTTGCTTCTCCAATCACAAACACCTCAAACGTGCCTATCTAGCCTTCTATACACTGACCTCACCTTATGTAAATAGAGTTGAACTCGATAATATTAATTGCCGTGGTTTTACGAACCGAAACTAGGATCCAATTAGGAGGCATGCTGAAGTGAAGGGCTACAGAAATTTGACCACCTATACTATGTTTCATATGCAACGCTGTGGAGGCTAGTGAGACCTCATGCAGTCGATGCAATCGCAACAGAACATTGTTCAATGTTCTTATCACCAATAGCATAATTTCTAAATCGATATTACGGCGAGAAGTCACTGAAGATTTTTTGTGCCTTACAAACCAAAACGCCGTTAAACGTCCATTATTATGCTGCTGGATAGCTTAGTTTTCACGTGATGTCACGCACTCTGGTCTGGGTGTGCCACGATGTCGGCCACTTAAGGGGGGACGTGGCAAGTAAAACTAATTTTTTTATTAATGTACTGTTTGTGATGAAATTTGGTGTGTGTATGTGGATGATTGTGAGGATTCCAAATATGAAAACCGTTTTCAAATACCTCTTGTACTTTTTGAGTTACAAGCATAATTATACTAATTAATGCTCTTCACACTTAAAGAGATAATTATTGCTAAATGAAATTATTTTTTCATATTATTATGTTCCCAAAGCATCAACTTGTGCAAAGAAGCTATTAGTTGATTTTTCTAGTTCTTGTAACCATAAATAAAATTTCCAAAACATGAATGTTGTTTTGCGCACACATCGCAGTAATTATAAAATGTGTTCTAAAAATTTTAAATGATGAGTAAGAAGAGAGATAAAGCTTTATTGCACTGCTAAAGGCCTCCTGAGCCTAGTGCAAAAAACGGAACGACTCTATCAGTCTTTGTTAGAAAATGACGGATGTTCTAGCGAAGGCACATAGGCGAAAATCAAGAGTTGAGAAAACTGACTTTGAAAGTTCACTCTTGTTTGGAAGTTCACAACATGCCTAAAACACTCAGAATCCTCCTGGGCAGTAATCCTGAGATGCTGTGGCCTTGGCCTCTGTAGAGCGCAACCCAGTTTTGCGCTTCTTTGTCGTGGAACAATGCGCCTTTTGAGCCCTCTTTACCCTTTTGGCATCCTTTTCGGCTGCTCGCCGCAAAGAGCAGTCTCCTGGATTGAAGCCCAGTTGAGCAGTGATCTCTTGCAGCGCACTCTTGCATCCACCATTGAAACGGCAGACTGCATCTGCAACTGCACTTTCCACACTTCGAAGGGAGGCGAACTGGCTCTTGGACTGGAGTGACCAAATGAGGCTGTTCATACTCTCCACAGCGTTCTGGGTTTTTCCCTGCGCACACCTTTCAAGGAGCTCTTTGTTCGAGAGGCGCTTGTAGATTGGCAGCAGTGCCACTCGCACGTGAGGGGGCAGTTTATGTTTGTGAGGCGGCAGCGGCTCTCCCTTGGCCAATGCCTGATTGTGCGGGCACCAGGAGTCAGTCCCACTTGGGCACAGGTTGTGGTGTGGATCCTGGTCTGTGGATGTTACATGGTAATAAGTGGCCATGATGGCCCTCTCCATGCCAGGAACATCGTTGGGGTGGCTCTTAATGGCCCAGCCATAATAATTCGTCAACTTCTTTATCAGGCCCTGCGTCAGCCGGCCTTTGCCACCCATGCTCAGTCCTCGGCCTTTGGATTTGTGCTCATCAAGAAGGTTGCGCAAGGAAGTGCCCATTCTTTTTTTCACATGGTTCACACACTCCTGTTTCTTAATCACCATGTAGCCATACACCTTGTCTTGCGTGAGGGCAAGGTACGTACGGCTGTCACCGTCGCAGAGCACATTGATGTATCGAAGCTTGTACTTGGTAAACGATCTTTCAAACATGATCCTAGCTGCTTCTACTTCCATTTGGCCTGCATTAGCATCGGTGTTCTTTTGGCACTGTGGCTTGTGTTTCTCAAGCCACTCCTCATAGTTGTCGTCACCAGGCTTGGGGCCAACAGCACAGCCTTGGCAGTAGTTGGACAGGACACAGTGGTCCAAGACCAAGCCTGTGTACAGCTCGATTACACAGCCCACGCCAATATGACTTCTGTGCCCCCTCGTCATCCACGTGCCGTCGTAAATGACGTCAATGTTGCCTGGCACTCCTCCTAGGTCCTTGTAAATGTCATGCACCTTCTGTGCACTTTCTGCTTCAATGCGGGTGGCAGCTGATGTGGTGGCAGGGTGGCTGTACTTCCTTTGCAGTCTCTGGTAGGACTTGTGGTGCAGTGCTCGATGCGAAATGTCCATCGCAGAAAAAATGTCATTTATGGCAGATTGTTTTCTGCCAACTGACTGCACAGCCCTCAAAACACGCACGTTTACCTCAAAGGGGTTCGTTTTTTGTTGCCCGGAGCACCTCGGGGACGACCACGCACTGTTCACTCTGCCACAATTGTCACAAAAAAGTTCCATCCTCGCCGCGAGTCCAAGGCAGTGCGTAGTCTCGAGGCGTATCGACCCTTCGTCGCACTTGTTGCACTTTACTGACGAAAGCAGACCGTTCAGCATCTTCTTATTTACAATGAAGAATGTGGAGTCCTTACCGCCGTCATTTTCGTCGCAGCCTTCGTTCAGAAGCTCGAGCTTCCGCTTTGAAGCGGACTTCGATGCTACGGCATCCAAAACATCCCGCCTTGTCTGCGCCCGCTGCGCGATTTCTTCACTGCTCGGAATCTGGGCCGAAACTCGCGATAGAATGTTCGACGCGCGCACGCCCGGAGTTGCAACGGCTGCCGACGCGGTGCCACCGCAATCGGGTTCGCGAGAGCGTCCATCACGGTCGACGGCATCCGGCGGTCTGACATACGACGATGTGGCACCTTCCACACTCTCGGCCTCACAACAATCAGCGAAGGGTCTGAGTAGAGGCTCCGTGACGCTTGAAGAGCATGCTCCGTCCGGAACTGCGACTGGGACGGCAGCCGCAGTCGTCTGCCCTTTGTTCCAAGCTTTCCGACGCTTGCCGTACTTGTGGACGCTCCGGAACTTTTTTTGCGGCAACATAGCACCGCAGTATGAGCAAGCACTCAGAAGAGACCACCGATGTAAACAAAGCTTGGTAAAAAAAGCACGCGAACTATCACAAAAACAGCAAACTGGCAAAAAACGAAGCGCACGCCGGATGATTCTCGACTCGGCGGCCGCAGATGCGCTCGCGCTTCCAAGGTTGCCAAGGTGCGCGGCGCAGCTTTGACCAGTAAGAGGTCGCGCCTGCTACCACGTGACCCGCGCAGCCAATTGCCGTTCTTCGTTTTCGTTTTTTTACTTGCTCCTCGCGCTTTTATTTTCACTCGGCGAAATACGAGACCGCGACCATCGGGAAGCCGGCTTTCTCCTCTTTCCAAAGCTACCAAAATGGCGGCCCACGGTCAACAACTTGGCGCGTTTGTGCGGCGTGAACAACACCGTTTCAGGGGCTTTTTTTTCGCACTTTTCGGCGACTAGCCTCGGCAAAAACACTATTTGCGGGATTTGTAGCGCACGTTTCGCTGTAATATTTTAGAACAAGGAAGTTGAAGGTCTGAAGATTACGAAAAAAAATAAATCAGAAAATCGCATATTTTGACCAAAATCGGCACTTTACTTGCCGCGCCCCCCCTTAAATTTTCTATCTCATGAGACAGTATCACAGCAGAGAAGAACACCAGAGTCGTTCAGTCCTCGTGCTATTTTTTGTGCTCTCCAAGCGTTCGCACCAGTTGCGCCAAGGGGGAGCGTGAACAAACGCGGTGGTGCACCGGCACCAATCAAATGACATGCGAACGACCACGAGATGTGTGGAGTGATATAATTTGCTGGCCAAACCTTGCATAGCTTCTACGGCGTTGCACCTGATGTGTGAGACGTAGTACCGTATTTACTCGCATAATCCTCGCACTTTTTTTTTTTTTGACGAAAAACCGATGCAAAGTTGGGGGGTGCGAGAATTACGCGGGGAAAACTTAAGGGGAAAGTGGTTGCAAATCAGGATTTTCACACCAGCAACTAACAGCAAGCTTTGAGAAGCACTAAGTAAAACTTACCTCAACAATAAAAGCACAAGTTCAACACAAGGCAAGTTTTATTTGAGACTCAAAAAGTGCAAGGAAATAGTCGAGAATTAGAATACCAAATGCAAAGCTTGTGGGCGTGGCGGGCGTAGCGGTAACGTTTGTTGGTAAGCGTAGGACGTCAGTATTGGGTTAATGGCTATCAAACAAAATTGTCTGCAGTTTCCTTCAGAAGAAATAAAGTTTACCATCAATCCCAGTTTTAGGCACACGGAAGGACCAACGCGTCTTGGTGGTTTTCAGCTGCCGTCACCAGTAGCGAACACAAAACTCGTAGGCTCAGAAGGGCCAACCGGAGGCCCTGTTGCCGTTGTTTTGAGCACAATCTATCACTTTCAGCTTGAAATTAGCCGTGTAGCTTCGGTATCGCCTCATAACGTGACAAGATTACCGACACAGCATACAAAACACGCCGCAACGTGCACTTGCCACTTTGGCTTGGCTTGGATTGAATTGAATCTCTGTGCAATAATAGAACGCTTCATGCATAAGAGATAGCGCCAGATGGTGTGTGCTATCATCATCAGTGGTTTGAATGAGCAGACAACATTATTGCGACAGTTTTTGGGGGTGCGATAATTACTCGAGGAAAAAAAGAAATATTTTTGTTGGGCGATGTGGGGGTTGCGAGAATCATGCGAGTGCGAGGATTACGCAAGTAAGTACGGTATTTTATAACAAGTTATACAGTGTACGGTGCATGGGCCTCTTAATATCTCTCCTCTATGTAAACTTGACCACTGCAGCGGGTATCAAACCAGAGCCTTTTGGGTCGACAGTTGAGCACCGTAACCACTGGACCACCAGCGACCCTGATGTGCGCATCATCAGCGTAAAAGAATTTTTGGTAGGAATGCTAGAAATTGGAACTTTTCAAGAGTGGAAATGCAGGCAAGGGAAATGATGATTATTGCTATGTGAAAAAAAAAAAACAAAAAAAAAGAACAAGCACTGCAAACTGTCTATAGTGTGTGGCCAACACTACAGCTTTCGGTAAAAAGCCACTGCAAAAGCAATACCGTATTTACTAGCCTAATCTTCACACTCGCATAATCCTCGCACCCCCCCCCCCCCCCCCATTGCCTAACAAAAATAAGATTTTTTTTTCCTTGAGTATTAATCGCACCCTCGGAAATTGCCCCTATAATGTCGTCTGCCCGTTCCAGCAGTTGATAATGATAGCGTGTGCCATCTGTTGTTATCTTTTAATTATCAAGTGTACTATTATTGCATGGAGATTCGATCCAATCCAAGCCAAATCGGCAAGCGCGCGTTGCGGCGTGATTTGTTTGTTGTGTCGATAATCTTGTCACGTTATGGGGCGATATTGAAGCTACACGGCTGCTTTAAAGTTGAAAGTGATTGATCATGCCGTAAAAAACGGCAACAGGGCCGCCGGTAGGCCCTTTGGAGTCGACGAGTTTTGTGTTCGCTACTGGTGACGGCAGCTGAAAGCCACCAAGACGTGTTGGGCCTGCCTTGTGACTGGTATTGATGGTAAACATTATTTCTTCTGAAGGAAACTTGGGACGGTTCTGTTGAATAGCCATCAGCCCAATACTGACATCCTACGCTTACCTTTTTGAGAGCTCCGGTTGAGTGACGAACGCTACCGCAACGCCCACAAGCTTTGCGTAGGGCATTCTAATTCTCGACTATTTGCTCGCACTTTTTGTGTCTCAATTAAATCTTACCCTGTGTTGAACTTCTTTTATTGTTGAGGTTAATTTTAATTAGTACTTCTCAAAGCTTGCTGTTAGTTGCCGATATGAGAATCCCAATTGGCAGCCACTTCGTTTTCTTTTTCGCTCTGTACGCTTTTGTGGAAAGTTTTCCCCGCGCAATTCTCGCACCCCCCAACTTTGCGTTGGTTTTCTGTCGAAAAAAGTGCAATGATTATGCGAGTAAATACGGCAACACAACAGATTCACTTATGCCGATTGCCACAATGAAATAGAACTGAGTTTTTGTTTATTCATAACTTTCAAGTCCATACAAGAGTTGCCAATGTATTAAAAAAAAGACATTTTAGCCAGTTCCACGTAGCTAAAACTTTTGAACAGCGAAGCTGCAAGCGTGCAAGTGAATGTAACCAACCATTCTTATCATCATCATCCTCTAGAACATGAACACAAGCATCCTCCCACTCCATTTTTTTTTATTTATTTACACTGTCGGAGAAGAGTCCACCTACCACTGTTAGTCGCAGCCTGTTTGTACAGCGATGCAACCACTGGATTCGGCCGCACGGGAGCCGAGTGGGTCCTCTGGATCTGCACGTGTGGCTTGCTCAAATGCTGTAAACAGGAGAGCACCGGGAGGGAAGTCACACACAAGAGCGTGAAGCCTGCACTTGTGCAGGGTACAGGACACAAAAATGTCCGAAGTCACAGGACCCACCAATTACTCACAGCCAATTAAAGAGGCGGGGCTTTGCGTTAAAGATTGACTAATCCATGTCTTGGTTTCGCGCATGTGTAAACTGTGTGCAAGAAAGCTAAGGCTACGTGGGCCACATATGCAAGCTTGGTTGATTACTAGTACAGCCGCATCACGCATTTCCCACAGCACCAGTCATCAACTTCAAGTTGCCTGCCCGTCATCACATAAGACTTCGTTTTCTGCTTCATTATCCCTCAAAGCAGCTTCAAATTGAAATGGCCTGCTGCCCTATGACATTGTCAACATCACCCCATCATCTACCGTTCAAGAATGCATCACCAAGTTTCTGCAATGTTAATCGAATCATCGCTGTTCAACGTTTACTTGTAATCCCACACCTTATGTAACACCCCCTGAATGGGGGCCTTTACTGCGTAATGTTGCGAATTCGCGACATGCCGAAGAACTTCGAGCAAGCAAGTCACGGAACGCATGCAATTTTTAATGCTGGCTCTCAAGTACTCACGGGGAAGATACAGTAAAACATCGTAAATTCAAACTCGGTTATTTCGAAATACCGCTTAATTTGAAGGATTTCCACGATCCCGTACTTTGCAATATAAGTTTGAGTGAATATAATTTTTAGCGGCAGCCGGCACAAGTCCGGTTAATTTGAAAACTTTGGGTGCCATGTGCCAGTTCCAGATTCTGATTTCGCCACGACAGCTATTAATAGCCACAAGGCAATGCGACGTATTGATGCTAACGAGTGGCAGCTGAAGCACCCCAGCCTCGCTATTTTCAGCACAAAAAAGAAAAAATAAGAAAAAACGATCTCGTGGTCAGCCAAAGCCTGCGCCTGTGGGAAAAGAGTTGTGCTTCACTGCAGCACAGCGGTGACACGCGGGCAGCTTATTGCATGGTTCTCGCAACGTCAGCGGGTCATGGTTTGCCCATTCTTTTTGGGATTGTCAAGAAATTAATAAAGGACAGTTTAGCGGAAATTGCGATGTATGCGAACCTCCGATTGCCGGTCGCTCCAGCAATTCGCGTCTTTGCACTGCTGGCGGAGTGCTTGCCAGCAACAGCTACTTTGAAAACTAAGTTCGAAAGTTTCAAAGATCATTTTTTTCAGTTAAAACACACAGTGAGCTTGGTCATACTGACCATTATTAAATTCATAATTATAATAGAAAGAAAGTGCGAATGACCGCATCATGACGTGCTGACGGAGCAAGGAGCAAGCGACACGCTGCTCGCATGTTACTGTGTTGCAGTGAAGATGTCTTGTTTTCTGCAGGCGCACATTTCAAACAATCACAACCGCGTTTTTTCTTCCATTCCTCCATGTTTGTGGCAAAATAAAGACCATGTATTGCTGGAAAACATGACCTTCGAAACCGCAAGCTAGCCGGCACAGCAAACGACGAGCACTGATTACTTTGAATAGTTCCAAGTTCCTTGCATCCCATTTCTTGTAAGTTCTGTTTATTCGAAAGCTGCTTAATACGAAGCTTTCTCGCAACCCCAGCGACTTCGAATCAACGAGGTTTTACTGTAGCTTACAACACAAAAAACCTAGCGATATCTAGTGTAATGCATTTTTAAGCTAGAACCAATTATTTTGTAGGTGATGGCGAAGAGTGCGATGCGCATGCAAGAGCGCTCACTTCTTCGTTCTTTCTGGCCTGGCTGACGCAAGTTCCATCTTCAATAATTTTGTTCATTTGGTGTGCATGCGCTCAAGACGTGGCACATGACATGTCGTTAGTTCTGAAGTACGTTTTTCATTGCAAGGTACTCACTTCTGTGGCATGTGGAGAATTCGTGACAGACACAAAAGTACGCATTAGAGGTGCATTTTAGATGATTATCTATGGAATTATTCAAAGGTTGCTATTAAAAGCTGGAAAATAAAAACAATTTTTATTTTCTTCAGAGGTTGCATAATTTAGGCATCAAAGGGTTAAGGAAATAGAAGTGAACTGAATTTAATTTAATTGAATAACTATTATTGAACTAGTTATATGGCAACATCATTACACTTGCAGTCCTCAGGGATGTGACTCTGCAGTGTTAGCGGCACACCCACCTCCTGCAGGCTGGGCCTCTTGATAACCATGGCGAGGGGTCCCCCCAGGGGCCCTCCACCGTTACTGCCACCGGGGCAGTCGACAGAGACCCCTCCACCAAAAAACACCGCGGGGGGTCGCCCTAGCGGAGGGGCCACTGCGGGTCCACTGGGGCCGGCCAGCCGGCCAAAGTCCGAACCCCCCGCCAGGGGGGGAAGCACCGAGGAGCCGCACCAACGACTGTAGCAAGAGAAAAGGATAATTGTATATTCGTGGCCACAGGTTGTCAACTTCTGCTGCATATGAAAGAGGCCGAAAAAATTGGCCACGTATCTGTGTGCTCCGCTGCAAATGTCGTCGAAACACTACAGTCTTCTGTCTGGAAGCACTGCGCGAGATACGAACGCCATCTGGCAGTAATGTCCAGAAATAGGAACATTTACAGAAACCAAAATCACTTGCAGATGGCAGCACCATGTCGCCAGCAGAGCGCTTTTTCGTGCATAGCATGGCATCGACACTTTTCAGCAAAGCATAGCTAGACCCGCTTTTTCATTCTTAGCATCACACTTTCAGTGGAGCTAAAAAAAACCTTAGGCCTTTAATATTGCTTATTTATGTATTTTCTAGTAAAAGAACACACCACTTTATACTTTTGTATTATTGTGGCACCTCAGATATGCGTGAAATTTGCTTTTTGACTGGCAGTGTTCCCAAGTATGAATGCTGCCACCAGATCAAGATGGCTGGGCATTGAGAAAGTGCTAAAACGTCGCTGAGTGGCTGAATCGTGCAAGAGACAGACCAAAATTTCTGTGTCCAAGTATCGCAAGGAAGACTCGAAAACGTCAAATAAAAGGGGGGTGGGGAGGAGGCACTCACCCAGCCGGGGGCAGCCGGGGTCCCTGGGCGGTGGCAGCCGTTGCCGCAGAGACGTGGTGATGGCGGGCATCAATCGAACGCCGGGGCGGCACTGGGTGCCAGGCCTTGTGCACCTGCTGTCGCCAGGAGAAGAGGCGCCGCTTTTGAGCGGGGCTGAATGCTTCGTGCGCCAGGCACTTGTCCACCAGGGTGATGAACTGGCTGACGCTCTGGTCCTCTGCTCGCACGCTCACCAACAGGCTGCTGCACACTGCGCAACAAACCGAGACCGATCATCGTCCGCACAAATCGAGAGCAATCGGGTTTTTAAACTGTCCTTTTGGGACAGTGCATGTCGTCCACCAGTCAACTGAAACGAAAACATTTCATTTGCATGCAAGGAAGGTAGTGAAACGAGCTACTTGTTCACAGAAAAGGCATAATACAGCTTCGATAGCTGCATGCATAGTTGGCACACACCTTTATGAAGAGCACATAGATGCTCTACATGGTCAAGTGGGAGGTCCTTCGCGAAAACAAGTTCCCGAAAGGATTGCATCATCCGCTAGGTCTCCTGCGATGACAGTGCCCATGTAGGCTGCTCAACCGCGTCGTTGGAGCTGTCCCTCTCACCACTATCAGCACCATGGTGCGGAAGCCCATTTGCAGCACGTGCTGCAGCCGGATGCATATGCTATATCCGATATGCAGGACTGCAGCATCATAATATGCGGTTTATTTTAGCACAAAAAGCTTACGAAAGTCGAAGATGCAATAGTTACACATGATATATTGTAATAAACGGTATCGTTACAAATTGACTTCACTGTATTAGAAAAAACTCAGTGGGTACGCACAACAGGAAAAGGGCACGCGCCAAGCGGCTCTCTTAGCATACCATATTTATTCGAATCTAGGCCGATAGTTTTTTCTTTTTTTTCAAATTTCTTTGCATCAAACTTTAGGGTCGGCTTAAATTCTCAAGGATTTTGAAAAACGTGCCATTTTTCATTATGAAAAGTAACGCACAACTAGTGCCACTTAGACCGTATCATGGCCTTTAGTAGCCAAGCCAACACCTGGCTTACTACATACGTGAGGCCGCCAGTTTGATCTTTGCGGCGAGTGTCGAGGTGAGTTGTTTGTCATTTTGAGTCGTGCTTCGAGTGGTGTGTGTGGCGTAGCTCAATGGCACCAAACAAGCGGTGTCATTATAGTGCCGCTTATAAAAGGAACGCTGTCCTAGCTGCGGAGTCATAGTCCAACCTGCAAGCAGGGCGGGACTTGGGAGTGGTCGAAAAAAATGTACGTCACTGGAGAGGCTGCGGCATGGGACGACAAACCAGAAAGTTTGATTGTGCGCTCTTTCAAGAAGTGCGGCATATCCAATGCGCTTGATGACACCGAGGACTGCACACCGCTTGCAGACAGCCACAAAGAAGTCGGCGAAAAGGGAAGCAACGATGACGACTCGAAATGAACGCAAAATCTTTATGACGCAACTAGAAGCAGGGCGAAAAAAAAAAGACAAAAAATACACACAACAGGACTCGCAGTTGTATGTTTTTCAAGTTATTTACATCCCGAACCAACTGCTTTGTTTTATCTTCATGTTCAATAAATGTTCTCTTTTTGTGAACACTCTCTCCGCTGTTTCAATAAATGTTTTCTTTTTGTGAACGCTGTCTTTGCTGTTTGGTTCGGCCCACATTCGAGGAAAGTTTTTTTTTTTCTTTTCTTTTAAGACTGCACATTTGGGGGCGGCCTAGATTCAAGCAAATGCGGGCATGGTATAATATAGCAAGCGGTTGATAAAGGCCAGTGAGGGTGAGGATGAAGGAAAGGAGATAGGAGAGGGCAAAGCATAGCATAGCCTTGTATAGTATAGCAAGGCCACGAGAGAAGGTTTAGAAGTGTTGTACAGGCGAGGGGTATGAAAAAAGAGGAGAAGGTAAAGGTTTGCACAGCCATGTATAGTACAGCAAAGGGAGAAAAATTAAAGAGAGGATGAGTGATGCGAGGAGGTTGCGAAAGGGTAAAGCAGAGCGTAGCCATGTATACTAAACACAACAAGGAAGTGGGAAACTGAAGTCAGGGATAGGAGAAGTGCTGCGAGGGTTAACAAAAGGGGAACGGTACTACCTCTGCTCTTTTCCGATTCTTCACGCCACAAGTGCATAGCTCCCCCTCCACCCTTTTTTTCATTAATGGCAGCCACTAACTAACCGAGCTAAAATACTACAGTGGAACTTTAGAAAACAAATACTGCCTCAAGAGGACTGCTGCATAAATGAAACTACGAAAATGGAACAAGATATCATAATGTTGAAGGTATGCAAAAACTGCCGTGCGACGCAGTTCTATACTTTTGCATGAAACTTCAAAACGATTTTGGAGATATTCAGAGGAGCAAATAGCTTTATATTTACAGATTCGATATTTCCAACTTCCGCTGTGCCGACAGTACAGTGCTACTGCATTGTACAGTAGAACCTTGCTGATAGTTTTCTGTTTTTTACAGTTTTCTGGTATCAACATTCACAACTGTTGTTAAACTAAACTGCAGGATTGTTTAGTAAATTTGGATTCCGTACTTATTCAGATGTTTTTTTTTTTTTATAGTGCATTTCCCTTAAAAAACGTATGTAGTACGAGATTCTACGGTGATCAGTCAAAAGTCTTCACTACCCCAATACCCACCTTTTCCAACCACTCTAGTGAATAGACCAGGCAGGTCTTCGTCCTCCTCGCCGGAAGCATCCATTGCCGAAGCGGCGGCGCCGCCCCCTTTACTGGGACTGTGCGCTGGACTCTGCCCACCGCAGGCAGAGTCCAGGGAAGACGGGGGACTCTCTTCCTCCTTCGACCTCGCCCCTTCTTCCTCTGCCGTGGAGGACACAGATGCACCTCCAACCATCTCGTTGCCGTTGCCGGAGGAATGTGGAGCAGCAGAACTTGACGAGCCGGGTGAAGATGCCCGCTGAAGCGATCCACCGTCCTGACCATCCTCCACGCGGCTTGAAGCTTTCATTGGCGTCTGGAGCATGGCACGGAGCTCAGCCAGGGCTGTGCGGATGTCGCCTTCTTCTTGGAGACTCTGTTGACAAAAGGGCGTGCACGTGGTCGGAACCACAAAAAGGTGGGAAGGCCTTTCGTGGCAGCATTAGAGCGTATGCTATTAACGTTCCCGCGCTCGCCACGGCGGTCTAGCGGCTAAGGCACTCAGCTGCTGACCCACAAGTCACAAGATTGAATCCCAGCCGTAACGGCCACACTTTCAATGGACCCGAAAATGCTCGAGGCCCGTGTGCTTAGATTTAGATGCACGTTCAAGAACTCCAGGTCGTTGAAATTTTCAGGTCTCTCCACTACTGCTTCTCTCATGATCATATGGTGATTATGAGATGTTAAACAACTATAATTATTATTATTATTAACGTTCATGCTATTAGTCGAGCTTCCTCCACTCAGTAACGTCCAATATACCGTATGTGCTACACTGTTTTAAACCTCGTACATGGGAAATGTAAGAGTGCCTTCTAATGTAGTACTTTCAATGAGCTGGAGTTCTCATATTTACGCAACTTCAGCAAATGATTTAGTGATTAGTTCAAACGTGTAGTATTGAATTTACAACTGCAATAATGTTTCAGTGCCTCTTGCACGAACATGCCCACTCTTGGTGCAAAAATATAAAAGTGCACAAGACATTTAAACTTGTTCCTGATGTGGAACTAAGGACAATACAAGGTTAAAGGGGCCATGGCACCAAAGTATTGCAATTAATTTACACACAGCATGTCAAACCATAGGCATCGTAGAAAAAAATGGCAAAATTTGTGCAAGATTCAGTGTTGTTGACAATTTATGCTTGAATCCTTTGAAGTTGAATTTATGCTTGAATCCTTTGAAGTTGCAGCTGTCCTATAAGCAGGGTGGCGTGTTTCCATATTTTAAAGGGTGTGGTAGCAAAACTTCCAGTCACCGTCACAAGTGGAAAAGTCGCATGACCGGAGCAAAAACATCATACCAGGCGTCACTAGTAGAGCAGCATGTTGCTGCCTACTATGATTCTGGCAAAATAGCGAAATGCTGTGTGAGAATCATGAAGTGACACAGCACACACTGGCTCCCTAGTGACACAGGCCAACCACTGACACCAGCAAAACAGAATTGCTCATAATACAATGCCACGTAAACGTTCCCTTTCATTCAAACATTATGGCAGTGGTACGACGTCATACATGACGTTTCTGCTCAAGTCAAATGACTATCCTGCATACGAAGCGATGTCTCTGACAAAAAGCTAAATGGGTCGGCATAGGTCAACTCCAACCGAATTTAGAAAGTGCATAGAATATAGAAGGGCTATAGAATACAGAAAGGCTAGATTTAGTCGGTGAAGTTTAGAACTATCTGCAGAGAATTTTACACTAGAAATTGAGAATGAATTTCAGTGGTTAGAGTGTGCTTGTGTCATGTACCTTCTAGACTTGCATCTTGTTCGCACTGGCCCGACCATAAGTATCTTCCCATTTGCCCAGTTTGCCAAAAAGTCTTGACATGCTGTGCAGCAGGCAAGAAACAATGCACAACAGGCACACTGCAGCATTCTGCAACTTCAGCTAACAAATCTAACGAGATGGCACCAGCGGTGTTCCCCACACTACTTCATGACAAGGTCCTCTGCAAAAGCTGCGGATCAAGACCTCACCTTCTCGAGCTGACGCAACGTGGCCGGGCGCTCTTTCAGCTTGCGAATGCTAAGCACAATCTTGTGACGTGCTCCTTTAGTCACGCTCTTCGAAAGAAAACGGCATCCGGAATGCATGAAACAGAGGAAATGCGTGATGAGCTCAAGAAAAAGAACACACAACCACAATTCATTGACGATTTAATGGTGAGCAAGGAAAAAATGCAGTGGCATTACCTTTAATTATTGCCTGCAATTACATTTAAAGCTTTGACTAGTCACCTTCAGTCAACAGTTATCAAATTGTAGTCAGCACTAGAGATCATCAGCTACCACTGGGCCCCATTAGCAATCATTAGCCAGCAAGCATGGGCCCAGTATTGTTATAATTATCCACCTGCTTGACAACACTAGGCTTAGTGCCAGCCAGAATAAGCCAGCGGTGGTAATGCGACGTAATATGTGAAAGTTTTTTTTTTTTTTTTGTAACGAAAATTTTTGAGAAGCATAGCATCTCATTAATTCAGAAACTAGATGTACTGGGGAGAAGCTTGGATGGCAGATTGATATTATCACTGTCAATAACTTGTGATTCTCAAAACACTGCATGCACAATAAGTGGTCACATGAGACCAGGGCATCACAACATTTTGTCACAAGCTCCTAACAAATGCAACATCAAGTAACTGTCACAAAATCGCCATTCACCACAATAGAGCATTTTCTTACAGTATTTTACTTAAAAATGGAAGGCCAATGGCATTTAGGGAATTAGCCCACACTCGATGGTGTGCAATTATTTGGGAAAAACTAGGTGGCAAAAGCTGTTTCGTGACGTATGTCAGTGTCGTGACGGTAACGCCTGAAGCCAACGTTTCGCATGTCTCTATTCATTACCGCAGTGTGCGGCTACTTGATATGAAGACAAACACAGTAGTGTTGCCAACGATTGGCATGCAGGAGCAGGTGTCAAAACGCTGCGCTGCTCTCTCGTGAGCCCCTACTCGGCCATGACATCATGACAGGTAACGTTCTTGCTGGGAAACAAAAATGCAAGCTGGCCGAGAGAATGGTTGCACTGAAAAATTCCAGGTGTTGCGAGGCTTGGTAGCACATTTAGGTGCAAAACAGCCAAAACAGAATCTGGAGCAATTTTTGGAGCAGCAAAATGTTACTTTTGGAGCACCAAAACTCAAATTCGGAGCAGGATATGCAAAAACAAAACATTAATTTTTCTTCACGATACAAAAAACTTGGAGCAACATGAAAGAGAAGGCTTGCATTTAAAAAAAAAGATTATGTAGAAACATTCAACATCCCCTAAATCGTGCAGAGTGAATGGGAGCACTGCTATTTCAATAAAAGTAGCATATTGAACCATTCATCGAACAATGATGAAGTCAACAGTCACATTTGCCACGCCTGTCAAATCCTTCGACAGACCCCGAGGATTCAAATGAGGATCTGCCAAGCTGGCGACCTTGAGATTCGGGAGATTAGTAAAACTGAGAAGTGCGGCTGGTAAAAAAAAAAAAAGAACTGGCACACAGTTTTGCTTAATTTTCCCGGGTAGCTGCAGAAATGTCATACAGTGCTCTAAATGATTGTCAGTAAATTTTCACTCATTAGCAATCATATTAACAGTCAGAATTATGCAAAATATACAAGCATGAGTAATTGAACAAATTATGCTGTGCCCCGTGACTAGTGCTAACAGCCCCTTCCAAATCTTAAGCCGCCTTTCCACAGGTAACCCGTGTTCTGCAGCGAAGGTTGCTTAAATGGCGTTCTGCACGAGTTGCTACAAACAAGGCCTAAAAATCTTCGAACAGCTACACCCATCCCCCCTTCCTTTTTTTAACGATAGGGTTAGGTTAAGGGAACGACTTCCAGGCAAACTTGCAAAGTGCGTTTGACTAGATAATGCAACAAAAGCACGCACCCGTTGGCCCGGCGATGGCACCAGTTTTTAATCGCATGTGCCGTTGCTATGGCAACAAGGCCTCCGGCATGGCCGGCGTTTGCGTACAATATCAGTGGCCTATGCTTCCAACTTTAGTTGCTAACATGCGATAGCTGTGTTTGCCAACTAGGAAATTCATACTTCCCGTGAAGTGTTGCAGGCTATGGCAACGCATTTTTGTCTTGACATTAGGACGCCTCGCCAATAAATATCCACCGTGGTCAGTGGACCGATGAGTGCACGGCATTTTTACTTCAACTGGTCGATCGCGTTTCACGAGTTTGTTAGCCTAATGAGTTTAGGGTGGGGGTCTGCATGCTTGGATCCCTGGACTGATTGATTGATGACGGAAACTACAGCTGACCAATGTGGCCTCAATTTCTCCATGTGGCCTCCATTTAACTTAGCGCAACTGAAAAAAAAATTTTTAGACTGGTCAAGCAATTTGGTGCAGCGTGGCGCAATTTCGTCGAATTTCACGTTTCTAGTGTAGCTCGGTGCGAAAATGGGGAATTATACCAAACTGGTGCAATTGGCAAAGCTGTTGCACCCCTGCACATTTTTTATGCCTCCGACATCAATGTTGAAAATGAATAGCTGAAATATAACATTTCCCTTTCGTTTGAGGCCTTCAACGTTAGTGCAGTAGCACTTCACCAAAGAGTAAAAACGGAAGTGCACGTCATAAGATGCACACAGTTTTACTTTCTTTTTTTTACTAAAGTGTTGGACATACCCGAAAATGAATACCTTTAAGGGAGCACTGAAGTGACGCAGTGAAATGTTTATGATAACATAAACGTTCCTTTGAAAACTCTTGATATTATTAATTGCACTACCATAGTTGTAACAATAAAAGATCAAATCAAGGTCACAGTTTGATATTTAAGTTTCATGCCGCATCTTTTTGTGTAATGTCACGGATTTTGAAGTGTACTTTGTGTGTCTTGGCAACACTGAGCCAACAAAATTTCCTGCCTATCTCTGGCCCTCTTGGAAAACTCTTGGAGAAGAAATTAAGAAATGTGCAGGCCTTCGTAGATGCCATCAGTCTATGATGTCATGGCAACTGATATGAGAATTTTTGAAGTGATGATGTCACCAACATCATTATTTTGCGCATTTTCTCATTTACCATGCATCTTCCTGTAGCAAGATTAAGGATTGTGGTATGAGAGAGCAATTATTTAAATAATACAACTAATTTAGTGTACTATTTTGTGTCCCTTTAAACCCTCCCAGCATAGCAGCTTCAAACATAAAGATGGAAAACGTTAGGATGCAACACAGAAAATGTTAGTACATAAAAACATCAAGATAAAAAAGTATTCTCCAGGTATCACTGAGGGAGAGGGGCTGCCCACAGTGTTCAGTGGCTAAACAACAGCATGTTGAAAGGAGATGAAAAAAGTAGAAAAAAGAGCGTCTCCTGCACCTGGGCCTCCAGTTTCTCCTCGGTGAGGTTCATCATCTCCTCGTAGCTCATGTTGGCAAACAGGTAGGCATACTTGTGCAACCGGAGGCTCTTCAGCCAGCTGGGCACATCTGCAAGCACGCGGCAGTAGAGCTATGAAGCTACCGTAGCGCTTGCAAAGCTGGCACGGGCATACTGACCAACAAAGATGGCGTGACAATGTTGCCCATTAACACTTCTGCAACTGAGTTCTTTGGCTAGAAACACTACAGATATACTAGATTTACATTTTCCTATTTGATTTTAGATGCCTTAAAATGACACAAAAAATGATTTAAAGGCGCTTCATTCACAAGGTGCAGGCAAAACATATTTTTTTTAATATGCAGAGGATTGTCTGTACAGTGCTGCACCCTGGAAAGTGTCTTAACCTCTTCAATCTTCAGTACACTAACTGTATTGATGAAATTAAAAAAAAAAAACGTGATCTCGGGAAAACTAACGTTGCACACGCAGCTGGAGATTTGTTTCCATCATTCACTGTTGATACATTGACACATCCCGACCATTTGAATACGCTTACTTAGAGAAAATATGCTGCTCAGCATAGTCATTGCCACATTCTTAGCAGAACTAAATTTCATCGTCATCGCACAGAACTTCAGCAAACAAGCGTTTCCTTCGCTTTTTATCACGGAGCTGCTGATGGCAAACGTGTGCTGCTTGCGCACAGAGTATGACACTGTTTTCTAATTCCACTAGCACAATAAAGCCCTGTTTCCACCAAGATACATGCTCCGAGTGCATTTTGTGATCTTTACA